>NW_016690636.1:15702-17543 GCF_001604755.1 Lepidothrix coronata
GTAAACTTGTTTGTGTATAAAAGCTGAACTGAGAATGAGGGTCTTTGGAATCCTGACTTGGGACGATAGTCCGCAGGTTCCCGGGCCCTGAATAAAGCACCGCATAAACCGGCACTCTGTTGGTTTGTGTCTTTGTTTACGGGCAACGCTCAGGCAAACCCACACACACTCGCACACGCTCAGACACACTCACACACACTCAGACACACTCAGATGCTAGCACATGCTCAGACACACTCAGATACACTCGCACACGCTCAGACACAACTGCAAATACAGTCGCACACTCAGGCACACTCAGACACACTCGCACACAGCCAGACACACTTAAACACACCCAGACACACTCAAGCACAGTCCCACACACCCACACACTCAGACACACTAAGACATGCTCAGAAACACTCAGGCACACCCAGACACACTCAGACACACTCGCACAGACTCAAACACACTCACACACACTCAGACACACTCAGGCACACTCAGACACACTCAGAAACACTCACACACACATAGACACACTCAGACACACTTAGACACACTCAGACACACTCGCACACACGCACACACACTCGCACACACTCAGACACACTCAGAAACACTCACACACACATAGACACACTCAGACACACTTAGACACACTTAGACACACTCAGACACACTCGCACACACGCACACACACTCACACACAGGCACAGCCAGACACACTAAGATATGCTAAGACACACTCAGAAACAGTCAGACAGACTCGCACACGCTCAGACACGCTCAGATACATTCCGACGCACTCAGACACACTCAGGGAAACCCACACACACTCAGACACACTCAGACACACTGAGGCACACTCACACACACTCATACACACTCAGACACACTCAGGCACACTCAGACACAATCTCAAACACTGAGACACACTCAGGCACAGTCAGACATGCTCAGACACACTCAGAAACACTCAGACACACTTAGACACACTCAAACAGACTTAGACACACTCAGACACACTCACACACACTCACACTCGGGCACACTCAGACACATTAAGATGCGCTCAGACACTCTCAGAAACACTCAGACAGACTCGCACATGCTCAGATACACTCCGACACACTCAGACGCTCTCAGGCAAACCCACACACCCAGACACACTCGCAGACGCTCAGATACAACTGCAAACACACTCACACACTCAGACACTTAGACACACTCAGGCATACACCCAGACACATTCGCTCACACTCAGACACACACTCACACACACTCACACACACTCAGATACGCTCAGACACACTCAGACACACTCAGACACACTCGCACACGCTCAGACACACTCAGGCACACTCAGGCACACTCAGACACAGAGACACACTCAGACACAGACACACTCAGACACACTCAGTTACACTCGCACACACTCACACACACTCATACACACTCAGACACACTCAGAAACACTACGACACACTCGCAGATGCTCAGACACTACTGCAAACACACTCAAACACTCAGACACACTTAGACACACTCGCACACACCCAGACACATTCGCTCACACTCAGATATGCTCAGACACACTCAGGCGCACTCACACGCAACCAGACACACTTAAATACACCCAGGCACACTCAAGCACAATCCCACACACCTACACACTCAGACACACTCAGACATACTCAGAAACACTCAGGCACACCCAGACACACTCAGACACACTCAGACACACTCAGGCAAACCCACACACACTCAGACACACTCGCACACACTGACACACACTCATACACACTCACACACACTCAGGCACACTCAGACATGCTCAGGCACACTCAGACATGCTC
>NW_016690636.1:18757-20032 GCF_001604755.1 Lepidothrix coronata
CCTCAACTGGACTGCAATCACCACTTTTGACCAGACTGCAACAGCTCTCCCACCAGCAGGTTTTTTCCCCTCTCCCTTTACTTTGGACTCAAACACTCAGACACTCTCAGACACACTCAGACACTCTCAGACATACTCAGAAACACTCAGGCACACCCAGACACACTCAGACACACTCGCACACACTCACACACACTCATACACACTCACACACACTCAGACATGCTCAGATACCCTCAGACACACTCAGAAACACTCAGATAGACTCACACACGCTCAGACACAACTGCAAACACACTCGCACACTCAGACACACAGACACACTCGCACAGACTCACACACACTCACACACACTCAGGCACACTCAGACACAATTACACACACTCAGACACAGGCACACTCAAACATGTTCAGACACACTAAGACACGCTCAGAAACACTCACACACACTCGCACACACTCACACATACTCAGACACACTCAGGCACACTAAGATACGCTCAGACACACTGAGAAACACTCAGACACACTCGCACATGCTCAGACACACTCAGATACACTCCGACACACTCAGACACACTCAGGCAAACCCACACACATTCAGACATGCTCGCACACACTCACACACACTCAGACACACACACACTCAGACACGCTCAGACACACTCAGACACACTCAGAAACACTCAGAAACACTCGCACATGCTCAGACACAACTGCAAACACACTCGCACACTCAGACACACTTAGACACACTCGCACACACCCAAACACATTCGCTCACACTCAGATACGCTCAGACATACTCAGACACACTCACACACAGCCAGACACTTAAACACACCCAGACACACTCAAGCACAGTCCCACACACCCACACAGTCAGACAAACTCAGACATACTCAGAAACACTCAGGCACACCCAGACACACTCAGACACACTCGCACAGACTCACACACACTCAGGCACACTCAGACACACTCTCACACATTCAGACACACTCGCACACAGCCAGACGCAATTAAACACACCCAGACACACTCAGACACACTCGCACAGACTCACACACACTCAGGCACACTCAGACACACTCTCACACATTCAGACACACTCGCACACAGCCAGACGCAATTAAACACACCCAGACACACTCAAGCACAATTCCACACACCCACACACTCAGACACACTCGCACACAGCCAGACGCAATTAAACACACCCAGACACACTCAAGCACAATTCCACACACCCACACACTCAGACACACTCAGACA
>NW_016690636.1:25098-26362 GCF_001604755.1 Lepidothrix coronata
GAAGTTACATTGTACCATACTCTAGTTGGTTTCACATCCTAATATGATTCCGTTCTCATGCCTCTATGCTCCATTGATCATCTAATTCAAAAGTACCCCCCTTACACACACACACTCAGGCACACTCAGACACACTCAGAAACACTCAGACACACTTAGACACACTCAGGCATACTCGCACACACTCACACACAGGCACACCCAGACACACTAAGATATGCTAAGACACACTCAGAAACACTCAGACACACTCGCACACGCTCAGACACACTCAGATACACTCCGACACACTCAGACACACTCAGGCAAACCCACACACACTCAGACACACTCGCACACACTCACACACACTCAGGCACACTCAGACACACTCAGACACACTCAGAGACACTCAGATACAATAAGATAGGCTCAGACTCGCTCAGAAACACTCAGACACACTAGCACACACTTAGACACACTTACACACACTCAGACACACTCAGACATATTAAGATAGGCTCAGGCAAACCCACAGACACTCAGACACACTCGCACACACTCACACACACTCATAGACACTCAGACACACTCAGACACACTCAGACACACTCAGATACACTCCGACACACTCAGACACACTCAGGCAAACCCACACACACTCAGACACACTCGCACACACTCACACACACTCATACACACTCACACACACTCGGACACACACAGACACGCTCGCACACAGCCAGACACACTTAAACACACCCAGACACACTCAAGCACAGTCCCACACACCCACACACTCAGAAACACTCAGACATACTCAGAAACACTCAGGCACACCCAGACACACTGAGACACACTCAGACACACTCAGACGCACTCAGACACACTCAGACACACTCGCACACGCTCAGACACAACTGCAAACACACTCGCACACTCAGACACACTTAGACACACTCGCACAGACTCACACACACTCAGACACACTCAGGCACACTCAGACACAATTGCACACACTCAGACACAGGCACACTGAGACACACTCAGAAACACTCTGTGGTGGTTTGGACCTTGGTTTTTTCCCCCAGAGGCTGAAAAGTGGTAGACCCCAAGGGGTGGAAACCCCTGGATGTTTTGAAGTTTTGCCCAATGGGCGCTCCTGCAAAAATGTAAACATATCACTAGCTCACCGGAAGAGATGAGTTGTAGTTTTGGTTGTGGGAGAGGTGGCCATGTTGTGAGTCATGAGGAAGGGGCTCTGAGCCCCTTTGGGCCTTGGGCC
>NW_016690636.1:27806-29750 GCF_001604755.1 Lepidothrix coronata
TGAATGGACTTTACACATTGTGTGTTTCCCCCGAATTTGTATCTTCCGGGCATGTCCCGGCCTGCTCGCCTCCCTGCTCCTCTGTCTTCTCTGCCGATTGGCTGGAGAAGCTGCGGCAGGAGACAGCCCCCATTCGCCCTTTCCTCCCCTGGTCCCTCCTGCGCTCCTCCCCCCTTTTTCCCATGGCCCAATCCTGGTTTCTCCCCACGCCTGTCTGTCTCCTGCTCTGTCCCATGTTCTGGCCCTTTCCCCACCTGAGCTGATAAAGGAACCCCGGGCACACTTCAATAAATCATTCTACCTGCACCCCACCTTTGGGTCTCAGACCCGTGCTGTGTCGCGGCCCCATTCCCCTCCCCCCATTCAGACCGCGGCACTCGCACACACCCAGACACACTGAGATACACTCTGACACGCTCAGAAACACTCAGGCACACCCAGACACACTCGCACACACTCACACACACTCACACACACTCTAACACACTCAGGCACACTCAGACAGACGCGCGCACACCCAGACACATTCGCTCACACTCAGATACGCTCGGACACGCTCAGACACATCTAGACACACTCAGACACACTCGCACACACTCGCACACACTCTGACACACACTCAGACACACCTGAACACACTCCGACACACTCAGACACTCTCCCACACACTAAGGCACACTCTTACACACTAAGACACACTCAGACACACTCATCCAGACTCAAGCACACTCAGATACACCTGCACACACTCGGACACAATGAGACACACCTGCAAACACTCAGACACACCTGCAAACACTGAGAAACAATCAGACCCATAAAAATAAGCTCAGGCAAACTCAGGCACACTCAGACACACTCACACACACTCGCACACACGCACACACACTCTAACACACTCACACTCAGACACTCTTGAACACATTCCAACACACTCAGACACTCTCTTACACACTAAGGCACACACACACTGAGACGCACTAAGACACACTCAGACACACTCATCCAGACTCAAGCACACTCAGATGCACCTGCACACACTCAGACACAATAAGACACACCTGCAAACACTCAGACACACCTGCAAACACTGAGAAACAATCAGACCCATAAATATAAGCTCAGGCAAACTCAGGCACACTCAGACACACTTAGACACACTCAGACACACTCGCACACAACCAGACACACTTAAACACACTCAGACACACTCAAGCACAGTCCCACACACCCAGACACACTCAGAAATATTCGCACACATTCAGACACACTCTCACACATTCAGAAACACTCACGCACTCTCAGACACACTCAGACACGCTCAGACACGCTCAGACACACTCAGACACATTCAGGAACACTCAGACACACTCAGGCACGCTCAGACACACTCAGGCATGCTCAGACACACTCAGACACACTCGCACACACCCAGACACACTGAGATACACTCCGACATGCTCAGAAACACTCAGGCACACCCAGACACACTCAGACACACTCTCACACACTCACACACACTCTGACACACTCAGGCACACTCAGACACGCTCAGACACGCTCAAACACACTCAGACACACACAGAAACACTCAGATACACTCGCACACACTCAGACACACTCAGACACACTCAGGCACACTCAGACACGCTCAGACACGCTCAAACACACTCAGACACACACAGAAACACTCAGACACACTCGCACACACTCAGACACATTCGCTCACACTCAGATACGCTCAGACACGCTCAGACACACTCGCACACAGCCAGACACACTTCAACACACTCAGACACTCTCAAGCACAGTCCCACACACCCAGACACACTCAGAAATATTCGCACACATTCAGACACACTCTCACACATTCAGAAACACTCACTCTCAGAGACACTCAGACACTCTCAGACATGCTCAGACACACTCAGACACTCTCAGACA
>NW_016690636.1:30360-31565 GCF_001604755.1 Lepidothrix coronata
GCACACTCAGACACACTGACACACTCGCACACTGTCACATACACACAGACACGTTCTGGCACACTCAGGCACACTCAGACCCGCTCAGACACCCTCAGGCACACTGAGAGATGCCCAGACACACTCTCACACACTCGCAAACACTCATACACACTCAGGCACACCCAGACAAACTCGCACACACACACACACACACTCAGACACACTCAGACACACTCAGACACGCTCAGACACACTCAGACACACTCAGACACACTGACACACTCGCACACAGTCACATACACACAGACACGTTCTGGCACACTCAGGCACACTCAGACACGCTCAGACAGACACACCCACACGCACTCGCACACACACACACTCAGACACACTCAGACACACTGACACACTCGCACAGAGTCACATACACACAGACACGTTCTGGTACACTCAGGCACACTCAGACACGCTCAGACAGACACACCCACACGCACTCGCACACACACACACACACTCAGACACATTCAGGCACACTCAGACACACTCGCACACACCCAGACACATTCGCTCACACTCAGACACGCTCGGACACACTCAGACACACTCAGACACAACCAGACCCACTCAGATACACGCCTACACGCTCAGAAACACTCAGGCACACCCAGACACAACCAGACACACTCGCACACACTCAAACACTCTCAGACACACTCAGGCCCACTGAGATACACCCAGAGACACTCAGATACACCCAGACACGCTCAGAAACACTCAGGCACACTCGCACACCCTAAGACACACTTGAGCACACTCAAACACACTCAGACACACTCATCCAGACTCAAGCACACTCAGATGCACCTGCACACACTTGGACTCAATGAGACACACCTGCAAACACTCAGAAACACTCAAACACCTAAATACATCCTCAGACACACTCAGGCCCACTGAGATACACCCAGAGACACTCAGATACACCCAGACACGCTCAGAAACACTCAGGCACACTCGCACACCCTAAGACACACTTGAGCACACTCAAACACACTCAGACACACTCATCCAGACTCAAGCACACTCAGATGCACCTGCACACACTTGGACTCAATGAGACACACCTGCAAACACTCAGAAACACTCAAACACCTAAATACATCCTCAGACACACTCAGGCCTACTCAGACACACTCATCCAGACTCAAGCACACTCAGATGCA
>NW_016690636.1:32765-34602 GCF_001604755.1 Lepidothrix coronata
GGACTCAATGAGACACACCTGCAAACACTCAGAAACACTCAAACACCTAAATACATCCTCAGACACACTCAGGCCTACTCAGACACACTCGCGCACAGACACATTCTCACAAACTCAGACACACTAAATCACACTCGCACACACTCAGACACATAAATACATGATCAGGCACACTCAGGCATACAGAGAAACACTCGAGCACACCCAGACACACTGAGACACACTGGTACACTCACAAACACTCTCGCAACACTCATACACACTTGAACACACTCGCACACAGTCAGACCACTCACTCGCTCAGACGCACACTTACACACTCAGACATGCTCAGACACACCTGCATACACTCCGACATACTTTGGTATGGTGACACGCACTCAGACACAGTCTGGCACACTCGGACACAGTCAGACACACTGAGACACGCTCACATGTACTCACCCGCACTCAAACCCACTCAGACCCACTCAAACACACTCAGACATGCTCAGGTACACACAGGCACACGGAGACAAACAGAAACACTCGGACACAGCCAGACACAGACACTTTTGCGCACACAGAAAGACTTGAACACACTCAAACACACTCAGATACGGTCCTTCACATTGAGACACACACAAACACAGTGAAAGGATCCCACACACTCAGATAAATTCAGACACACTTTAACAGAGTCACACAGAATCAGACACAGTCTCACTACCTGAGACACATAGACACGCAGACACTCTGGCACGAAGACTCACTCAGAGACACTCATGCACAATCAGACATATTCTTACGCACTCAGACAGAGACATTCTCGCATTCACGCAGACAAAGAGACATACTCTGACACGTAGAAAGTCAGATGCACTCTATCACACTGAGACACACTCACTCAGGCACGCACGAGTTTAGACACACTTGAAAATATTCTATCAGAGTCCCACACAATCAGAGATACTCTGAGAATCTCAGACACCATCAAACAGGCTCAGACATACTTGCAGAACGTCAAACACTTTGCAATCACTCAGAGAGACGAACGCACTGATAAGCACTCGAAAGCAGTCGAAGACAGACACACTAACACACGCTCAGGTGCAGACACACCCAGAAACTTTCATTCACTGAATCGGACATACTTAGATACCTGGGAAACCGTTACGCTATACCTATCACAATCAGAGACACTCGAGCACAGTGAGGCAATTTGCAGAAAGTCTCGCACTTTCGCACTTATTTAGACACAGTAAGAAAGACTCGGAGAGGCTCACAATTACTCGGACAAAGATACACGTTCGCACACCGCCTTAAACTCTTGCAGAGAGTCACAGTAGCAGAAACTCATTCTCATTTTCACACACAGTGAGAGATACTCACATACACTCTCTCACACTTGTCTTCAATAAAAAAATTGGCTATACCTTCTCCCGTAGAAGTTCGACCAAACTCAGGAAAAAAATCAGACAAATTGGGAAACAATCCGAGAGCTATTTAGTGTGTGCGCGTTTTTCTGATTGTGCGTGTGTTGGAGTGTCGGTGAGTTCTTGCGAACGTCTTCGTTTTTGTCTGTGTTGTAATATGTGCGAATACGTCTGAGTTGTTGAGAATGTGCCTGAGGGTACGTAATTTCAGCCAAATGTGTGAGAGTGTGCCTGAGCATCTGTGAGCATGGTCGAGTGTTCCTGAGCCTGTCTGATTTTGTGTGAATGTGTGCGAGTGTATCTTGGTGTGTTTCAATTGTCGAGTTCTTCTGAGTTTTCTATGTTTTTCTGTTTTTTTTATCATTTCTACCTGTTTTACTGTGTATGAGTGTGTCTGGTTTTAGCAAGGCTGTCAGATAATG
>NW_016690636.1:36783-37832 GCF_001604755.1 Lepidothrix coronata
AATTTCAGTCAAATGTGTGAGAGTGTGCCTGAGCATCTGTGAGCGTGGTCGAGTGTTCCTGAGTCTGTCTGATTTTGTGTGAATGTGTGCGAGTGTATCTTGGTGTGTTTCAATTGTCGAGTTCTTCTGAGTTTTCTATGTTTTTCTGGTTTTTTTATCATTTCTACCTGTTTTACTGTGTATGAGTGTGTCTGGTTTTAGCAAGGCTGTCAGATAATGTGCGACAGGATGTGTCTGTGTTTGTGAGCCTGTCTGCCTGTAAGGTTGTCTGGCTTTGTCCGTGAGTGTCATTGTGTGTCTGGGTGTGTCATAGTGTGTTCACGGGTGCACCAACTTTTTTTAGTATTTGCGTGTCTGAGGTTTTTCGATTGTGTCTCTTTTTTGCCCCTAATTGCTACTTTGTATTAGTGTGTACGAGTGTACCCACCTGTGTACGATTTGTTTCCTCTATGTGTGTTTGGGAGTGCGTTTGTTCATTTTTTCTTTTCGTGTGCAGTTGTGTGTGAAGGCGTCTCCGTGTTTCTGACTCTGTCTGATTGTGTTTGTGTGTATTTGCATGTGTCGGCATGTGTCTGGTTATTTGTCAGAGTGTGTGGCTGAGTCCCAGTGTGTCCGGGAGTGTACGAGTTTGGATGTTTGCAAGGACCTCCGGCCGATTGCGAGTGTGTTTTCGTGTGTTATGCTTGTGCAGCTGTGTATTTTTGTTCTCCCATGTGCACGGGTCTGTTGGCCTTTACAAAGTTGTGGGTGGATGTGCTCGTATGTTCTTGTGCGTGTACAGGTAAGCCTGAGTTTGCAGGAGTGCGATTGGTTGCGTTTGGCTGAACCTGGGTTGGTTCCATTCTGTACAGGTTTACTTCGGTGTTCTCAGCTCTACAGGGTGTTTTTTAGTGCGCTCACCTGTGCACCCCCGTGCACACAGAAGAATACGCGGCCGGCGAATGGCTGACCTGACAGCCAGGAAAGAAAGCCCTGAGCCCTCTCTTTTCTGCTGCTGTGCCACTCTGCACTACATCTACAGCATGCTCTTTCTGCCCAAATATTTTTGC
>NW_016690636.1:38987-40029 GCF_001604755.1 Lepidothrix coronata
TTCCATATTGAATTTTAGTCCCCGCACAGCTCCTCGCTTCACAGTGCGCCTACCTGCAAACAACTGCCATTCCAGCCAAGAAAGAAAGCCCTGTTGCTCCGTCTCTTACTGTGCAGTTTTTTCTCTACTCTTGGCACAACAGGCACAGCTAGCACTATCTTCCCCGGCACTTTTGTTCTTAAAGGAATCTGCCCCGGCCGAAAACTCTTGGTGTGCTCCTAGTGTCGTTACTGGCGCACCAACGGCAGTTGAGAGACAGAGGGTCAGACCTCTCTTTCCTGCTTGGAAAGGCAGTAGTTAACTTGCCGATTTCCAGAGGTGCTCTTGGGTGGTCTCTCGAGTTAACTTACCAAAAACACCTCAGAACACACAAACACACTCGTTCACCCTCGAACACACTTGTGCACACCAGAATACACACTGGAAGACAAAAGCAGAGCCGTGCACACCTGAGCACTCCTGTGAACACAGCACAACCAGGCATACCCATGCACATTATTTTTTACCCGCACACAACCAGAAAAACCAAAAGTCACTCGCAAACACTCACACAAACAGACATTCGCACACACTAAGACAGAATAAACAAAACATTTTATTTTGGTGTAGGTGTGTGTACCTGTGTGTGCAAAAGTTTTTGTGAATTCTTATAGGTGTGTTTCACTGTGAGATCTTGCGGGTGTATTTGGATTTTCTCCGGTGTGCTCGGGTGTGCATGGGTGTGCACAGGTATGCTTGGTTTTGCTCTGATATATTCGCATCTGTTTTGTTGTGCACAGATGCACTTGGAAGTACTCGAGTGTTTTCAGGTCTGCACTTGTGTTCTTTGTTGTGTTCCGGTGTGCACAGGTGAGCATACCGAAACACACCTCTGCAAGCCTGCCGGCGAACGACCTACTATCCAACAAGGAAAGAAATCCATGATCTTTTGTCTCTCCTGAGAGGTTATTGCGCCATTCTCGGAACTATATTTATAGAATGCTCTTTCTCTCCGGGCACCTTTGCTCTGGGAGGAATATACTTCCTTAAAAAATTTTGACCC
>NW_016690636.1:40777-43055 GCF_001604755.1 Lepidothrix coronata
GGCAGCCAGGTCCTCAGGACATAGGTTTGATTGGAAGTGATCTTCCCTTAGATGGATGTCCTTACAGGGCTGAACGAGCTCCATGTGCCCAGGTTTAGAGTTGTCCTTCTCTTCTGCATTAAGACATGTAAATCAACAACAAAAAAAATCATGGCCTTGCCAGGCCGTTCCCATCATCTCCACAAAAACCTGCTCTCAGGACTGCACTCAGAAGGACCATGGCTGCCCCATCCCCAAGAACTAGACAGCCATCACCTCAGGCAGATAAGTGCAAGCACGAGGACTCTTTTGTCTACTCCACCTACCTCCCCCTCATCTACACACAAGGGCAGTACAACTCCAGGACAAACACACACACACCTGACACAGGACACGGCAAACGTGCGGCGCAATGAGGAGAGAAAGCTCTGAGCAAGAAACAGTACTCCAAGAATCAAGAGGCTGTTGAGCGAGAAGACCCATGCAACTGCGACGGCAAGCTGAGAATGCCCTACGGAAGCCTGCGGAAAGACTCCAAGATAACGGCCTTAGAAAAGAAGGGTCTGTCAAAACAGCACAGAGGGACGTGCCACAACGTTATGTGGATGGAAGATTGGGAGGATGCGAAGACCAATACCCCCTCCTTTACGGTGGATGGCTGGAGAGCTTGGCCGACGACAGCCGGAAATGTGGACGCAGAATACACCCGACTATAAAATTCCAAGACGCGATTATGATGCAAGATTGCAAGTCAAGGAACAGATGATATGGGCATCGTGACGAGGAGACGCGCAAGATCCCGGGGATGATGCCCGAAGCTTCCCATAAGTTCCTTCGGGGCAGAACGCAACGACATCTAAACTGAGAAACCACAAGACACGCAAGATGGAGTAGACAAACTACGCGACAGAGACCAGAACTGCTCTGCCCTGCACAGCCCAGTCTTGTGCTCAAAATTAAGCCACTCCCCCTAGGTGCACTACCGGGCCTGGTATTGGGCATCTGTCCCCCTACGTTCATTTCTAAAACCATCCCTGCCATTCCCAGCCTGCTACCCTCCCCTCTCCGTGACACAGCCCTCCACTTATCTTTCCAAGAACCAGGGATGTGAGAGCCTTCTTCAACGCAAGAGAAGGTCGTCTCGGCTACCTCAGAGGTTCACGCAGCAGCCGGCTTTTCCTCCTTTTCAGCTACTAGAAAGAAGACTTGCAGGAGTTTAGCAGCAGCTCAGCCAAAACCCCACAATTCCCATACTCACGCTCTCCCAGGCGCACCGAGGCCCTCGGAGTCACCGGCTCCAGCCAGAGTCCCAGACTGCAGCTGTCATAACACGGGATACCTGGGTGATCCACACACAAATACCATGGCATTTCAGAAAGCTCGGTGCAGCCCTGCTCTTCCTGCCACTGCCCAGACTCACCTCCAACGCTCCTCTCTTTCCCAAGGCCACCTGGGCAGCACCTGCAAATAGAAAAGGCACGTGCCTCATCGCTGAGCCCTGTAATACTTTGGGATTTCTCATGAGGCTAGTCCTAGACCATCAAATTTTGTCACCAAAAACTAGGCATGTTTGTACCTTTACAAAACCAGGAAAGTGCCATCTACTTCTGTTCTTGGGTCCGTGCTCATTTTGCTCACTATGGCTAATCTGGTTCACCTCCAGGCTTTTGTTCATAGTTTTTTCCACCAATTGGTACAGAAAGGGTCAGGACAGAAAAGTCCTGCTCTCCCTTAGCTCTTCTGGCAGCCTGTCGTCTACACCTTAAATCTTGGGGCTATGTTGTTTCCTTCCTAATTAAGAGAATTGTTATTCCCTCTCAGAAAGGCAGTACCAAAGTATTGATTTCCTGTTAATGTATTGAAACACTCCCCTACGGAATACTGAGTTATTACATTCTAAATATACACTCTGTCCCCTAGAGTTTACCTTCAATTTAATGGTCAAAATATTCATTTCATCCCTGAATTACCTAGATTTTGAAAAAACCTTTCTCTGGTTGTCTCATCTGCAAAGTGTTCATCGTCAAAACTCTAGCGAAGTTTGTGAGATCTTCAGCTGAGAGGAGGAAAAAGTAGTTTGCATCTCCATTGGTACAGGTGTCGATAGAGGCCAACAGAGCTTTTGCCTTTTTCAGAAAATCATGCAGTTTCTTGATTCTCTGGCAGCTTGAAAGGAGGTCTGTGACCTACATCCGTACCGGTCTCACACACAGGTACCTATACATATTTTCTCAAGCCTATGCACAGCCAAGATTTCCTTACCCTTTACAACCCAAGGTGAGTATTCTTGTTACTGAGT
>NW_016690636.1:43480-45660 GCF_001604755.1 Lepidothrix coronata
GGAACACTGTGCAAAACAGCATTTGGCAATAAAACTTTGGTGCATTCAAAATAGCCAAATTCTTGGATGGTTGCTCTTTGCTTCCCCTCACTGCTGTTATTCCTTCTGAAATTCTACCCATAGTCACATTACTGCTTATTTCTTCAAGCACATGCTTCCCCGGTACTACCAGCATATTTACACAGTCAAGGAACTTAGCAGCTCTTCTAAAATTATCCAGGTGCTAATTGCAGCCACGAAAGAAAAGCAAAAGGAAAGGAACCGTAGGGCAGCCAGAGAGCTCTGCAGGTGGCACCAGGCAACATCACACTTGCTAAAACACGTCCTTTTGCACAGAGGAGGAAATAAGCCATTATTATGGCCTAGTGTTTAGACTCAGGCCTAGGCTTAGGTGTAGGTTTAGGCTTACTCTTAAAATTCGTTTTAGGTTTAGGCTTAGTCCTAGGGTTTAGACTTAGGCTTAGGTTTATGTTTAGGCTTAGGCTTACGCTTACAATTAGGCTTAGGTTTCGGCTTAGATTTACGTTTAAGCTTAACCTTAGGCTTAGGCTTATTCTTAGTCTTAGATTTAGGCTTAGTCTTTAAGCTTTAGATGTAGGCCTAGGCTTAGGTTTAGACTTAGATTTAGGCTTTAGGATTTAGGCTTAGGGTTAAAATTAGTGTTAGGCTTAGTCTTAGGTTTAGGCTGAGGCTTAGTGTTAGGCCTCGGTTTAGGCTTAGGCCTAAGCTTTAGGGTTTAGGTTTAGGTCTAGGCTTAGTTTTAGGCTTAGGCTTTAGGGTTCAGGCTTAGGCTTTTGGGTTTAGGCTGAGGCTTTAGGGTTTAGGCTTAGGCTTAAAATTAGTCTTAGGCTTAGTCTTACGTTTAGGTCGAGGCTTAGCATTAGAATCAGGTTTAGGCTTAGGCCTAGGCTTTAGGGTTCAGATTTAGGCCTAGGCTTAGTTTTAGGCTTAGGCTTTGTTTTAGGCTTAGGCTTTGTTTTAGGCTTAGGCTGTTGGGTTTAGGCTGAGGCTTAAGGGTTTATGCTTGGGTTTAGCCTTAGGTTTAGGCTTAGTCTTAAAATTAGTTTTAACCTTAGTCTTAGGTTCAGGCTGAGGCTAAGAACTAGTTTTAGTCTTAGGATTAGGCTTAGGCTTAAGGTTAAAAAGGGTTAGGGTTAGGGTTAGGATTAGGCTTAGGTGTAGGTTTAGGGTTAGGCTTAGGGTTAGGCTTAGGGTTAGCAAGGGTAGGGTTAGGGTTAGGGTTAGCATTAGGAGTAGGATTAGGTTTAGGGTTAGGGTTAGGGTTAGCATTAGGATTAGGGTTAGGTTTAGGGTTAGGGTTAGTAAGGGTTAGGGTTAGGGTTAGGGTTAGGGCTAGGGTTAGCGTAAGGGCTAGGGTTAGTGTTAGGTTTAGGGTTAGGGTTAGCAAGGGTTAGGGTTAGGGATAGGGTTAGGGTTAGTGTTAGGGTTAGGGGTAGGGTTAGGGTTAGGGTTAGAGTAAGGGTTAGGGTTAGGTTTAGGTTTAGAGTTAGGGTTGGGGTTAGATTTAGAGCTAGCAAGAGTTAGGATTAGGGTTAGGGTTAGTGTTAAGCTTAGGCTTAGGGTTAGGGTTAGCAAGGGTTAGGGTTAGGGTTAGGGTTAGGGTTAGCGTTAGGGTTAGTGTTAGCGTTAGGGGTAGGGTTAGGGTTAGGGTTAGGGTTAGCGAAGGCTATGGTTAGGGTTAGGGTTCGGGTTAGGGTTACAGTTAGCAAGTGTTAGGGTTAGGGTTAGGCTTGGGTTTTGATTAGGGTAAGGGTTTGGATTAGAGTTGGGGTTAGGTTTAGAGCTAGCAAGGGTTGGGTTTAGCCTTAGGGTTAGGCTTAGGTTTAGGCTTAGGTTTAGGGTTTAGGGTTGAAGCCAGGTAACACCTGAAAAGCGAACTTAAGCAATACAAAGAGTTAAGCACAAAATGTAGATGCAAACTTTAGCAAAGCACGTAGAATTCAGCATTAGGAAAGCGGAGGCAATAAATTCACTGAGGTACAGGTCACTCTGACACAGAAGAACATAAACATGAACAGAAAATGCTAGCACACACAAAAAGAGACATATGGAGAGGAAACCAAAGAGATAAAGAGAGGAACAAGCCAAGAAATTAGGTATTAGTGCCAGATACCGAAACTCTCTGCCAAATTCATAAGGAAGCTACCCAAATTAGGGAA
>NW_016690636.1:48679-51670 GCF_001604755.1 Lepidothrix coronata
TCATCTAAAAACAATGTTATTTGCACCTTATTTAGTAAGGATCTCATTATATCTTTTAAATCATTTGGAGTTAGTACAAAGGCTGAGAATAAAGATGACAGAATTCCCATTGCATATGCTGAATTTAAACTATAAGTTGTTACTGCCTTTTTTGCATCTTTGAGAAGGGGTATGGCTAAGGGGTCCCATACCGGGGGTGCACCTGGATTATAAAACACTGGATATGCCTGCAATAAATTTAAACCATTAACATGACTAGGAATGTTATTTATATCATTACAATTATTGGTATGGTTGGTTCCTGCGGAAGAAAGCAAAGGGTTAAAAGGAGAAACAGAATTGTTAAAATTATTTTACATATTTGAAAATGGATTATTGGGAGAAAATTTGTTAAATGTTGTTAAGGATTGTGAATGGTTTGTAGCTGGAAAACTGTTTGGTGAGCCTGGTGCTGCTGCCTGGTGCTGCTGAGTCAGTCACAGCTAGATCCACGCTGTAAGAGGTGGGGGAAATACTGTCCGTTAGGCGAGTGAGTCTGTGATGCTCGGTGGTGAAGGTGTTCTGAAGCTGTGGGTGTCCTTGCATGTCGCGGCACGATGTAGAAAGAAGTGGGGGGGAGCTGGAGCTGCAGGGCAGAGGTTGTCCCGTCCCCGGCGCCGGGCAGGGAGGGGGTCCCGATGACGTCATCCTATCCCACTCGGCATCCGTAGGGAAGGCAGGAGGTCTCGCTGTTGGTCCGGTGTGGTTGGAAGCTGGGAATTCCCCGCCTCCTTTGTTTGGCCATTCCCCGCCTCCTCGGTGACGGCGGCTGCGGCTGTGAAGCTGCCTGCGGAAACTGCAGTTGGTGATCTCCCGCTGAGAGCTGCCGGGCAGGAGGGGCTGGGGCTGAAGCCACACAAACGCCTGCTGGATTTTTCTCGGCACAGCTCTGCCCCGAAGAGTGCCTGTGGCAGCTATTCCGTGTCAGGGGCGGTAGAATAAAGTTTTGTGTCACTGGGGGGGTGCCTGGAGCGCTGCTGTTAGTCGGTTGAAGAGAGTCTGGGCTCAGGAACGGCGAGATGGGATCGCCTGCTCTCGGAGGGAGAGGGGGTGGGAGGCAGGGAGGGGTCCCACGGGAGCTGGCCGCAGGCGGCTCCTCCTCTCCTCACCCCACCGGCAGCCGCGACGGAGGAGCCCGGGACGGGGCAGGGGCCGCCTCGGTGCTGAAGCCCGGGATGGGGCTTGTCGCCCCGGGTCCGACCCGTGTAGGGGGCTGGGGCGGGGCAGCACCAAAACCACCAGCCAGATGAGGGACCGGGTGCGCGGCACCGCCATGCGCCGACCACGATGGGGGGGCTGAAGGGGGACCCCTGCCCGCGGCTGTTGGACGGGGTCTCCGTCTCCCTCCTCCCCCGTTTCCCGCGGCGACTTCGGTCGCCCCCCCCTCTCCTCGACCCAGGAGGGAAGCTGCGGTGTTTCCCCTAGGGGCTTGGAATTTTTTTGTTGCATTTCAAGTATTGCTAAGACGTGAGTCCAAGCTATGTTGGCATGTACTGCTGCTTTATCATTGGAATTTGCAGCCATCCATATCTGTCTGCCTAATAAATCCCAATCTTTAGTCGTCAGACAGAAAGGAAGTTGAAAGTAATTTTTAACCATAACTTTGGAAAGGCATTTTAAAGGTGTTTTGTTAGTCGATTTGCCATNTTTCAAGTATTGCTAAGACGTGAGTCCAAGCTATGTTGGCATGTACTGCTGCTTTATCATTGGAATTTGCAGCCATCCATATCTGTCTGCCTAATAAATCCCAATCTTTAGTCGTCAGACAGAAAGGAAGTTGAAAGTAATTTTTAACCATAACTTTGGAAAGGCATTTTAAAGGTGTTTTGTTAGTCGATTTGCCATCACAACTCAATAAATTTTTCAAACGCTTATAGTTCTCTTTTTCAGTCTTAAAGAGGGAAGCCCCCATTTTTGTTTGTTTTTTTTGTTTGTTTTTTTTTTAAGGGAATATGCCGGCGCCTGCTCCTACCTGAATGTCATCAGGAAGGTTGAGGTATTCAAAACAGACTGCTATCCCGTGGTGACGTAGTTCACTAATACCTTGCTGCTTAGACGCCGGTCTGTCCTCGGAACACAGACTAATCCCCGTCTGTGCCTTAGGACTGCTTATATCTTCACAGAAGAGTTCAGACAATCATTGCCTCACCACGAGGGCACCATTTACGATGGATTAGTGGGACGGGGGAGACCTCCAGGCTCTTGGGTGCCTTGCCTGCCCATCACCTGGAGGTGAATGCCCTTCCCCCCTGCCCCCCAGCACGTGGCCGGCGACCCCGTAAGGAGCTCACAGACCACCAGGGAGGGACGGATGAAAGAAGAAGTTTATTGTGGGGAAGGGGTTTATAAAGCTTTTAGGAGGGTCAAAGGGAAACCAATCACAAGTTCAGGGGCACACAGAAAAAAACAATCAGGTAAGGGGTCAACAGCCAACAGGAAGGGGTTAACAAGGACCAGTGAGAAACACCTCAGGACACCTTCCCAGGGCACCTTGTATGGGAGACAAGTCTCTCACAGGGGGTGTCGGGAAAAAGAAGCAATGACCTTGCAGAAAATACAAAAAGCCATTTTGAAACATGTTTAAACCACATTAAAAACTTCTGTTTCTATAACATTTGAACTGTTTTCTTCTTTTTCCTCACTAGTCCATCTCTGACAGGACTTCTTCCATCCTGCATATGGCAAATCCATTGCCACAGTGGCTCTGGAGGTCACTGACATTGTTCAAGGTGGAGGCCACAGCACTTCAAAAGGGAGGACAGGGCCACATGATCCTCCCGTGCTGCTGGTTGGTCCCCCTGTCTCTGGGCAAACTGCCCCTCTCCAGAGCTGAGAACTGAACATCTTTGTCACTTCTTACTGTGAGCTGTGACTGCCCTGCAAACTTTGCAGGAACACCTACTTGTTCCTAACACCCTAAAGCACTCAAAAGCACAAGCACCCCTGAGGCCA
>NW_016690637.1:0-3014 GCF_001604755.1 Lepidothrix coronata
AGGAGGTTGTAGCCAGGGGGGGTTGGTCTCTTTTCCCAGGCAACTCTCAGCAAGACAAGAGGGCTTGGTCTTAAGCTGTGCCAGGGGAGGTTTAGGTTGGATGCTGGGAAGAAATTCTTTACAGAGACAGTGCTCAGCCATTGGAATGGGCTGCCCAGGGAGGGGGTGGATCCACCGTCCCTGGAGGTGTTTAAGGTGAGATGGGATGTGGCATCAGTGCCATGGGCTGGGAACCACAGCGGGGTTGGATCAAGGGTTGGACTTGATGATCTCAGAGGTCCCTTCCAACCCAGCTGATTCTATGATTCTATGAATGAGCAATCCTGGGATCCAACCCTGCCCTCCACTGCTTCCACCAGTCCCAGGAACCTTCCTGCCAGTGTAACCCCTTCCCCAAGCCCACAGGTCACCTCTGGGGTGTCTTGGTTGTGTCTCACTCTTGTATTTACTGGCAGCTCTTGGGAGGCCACAGATCCAGATCCTGGCTTTCCCAGGGAGCAACACAAACCTGTTCCCATCATACTGGCCCATGTTTATTGCTTTTATTTCTCCCATTCCTTCTATTCAAGGTGGCTATGAGGACATCTAAATCCTACAGGAATGGTGGGAACACTCACAACCAGCCTTCCAAACTCCAAAGGTAACAAGATTCACAAATTATAGCTAAAATATTTCTTTTCCTTTGCCTTGCACAGCCTGGATTGCCTCTTAGCACAAACCTTCCCACGAAGGGAACAGCACAAGACCTTGTTCACCCTTTACTAAACCCTTACACGTGTCTCAGACAGGTCTGTCCTTGCTCCCCTGGCAAAGGAAAAGCAGTGGGAATCTGGAGTGTGACAGAGATCAGAGCAGCATTCACTCAGTGTAAGGAACAAGAAAGCACCACTCCAGCCTTCCCACTGCTCCATAGAACTCTTAGAGTTTTCCCCAGGTCTGGAATGATCTGTCAGGTGGTTTTAGACTTATATTGAGTGGAAAGAAATGAGTCCCTCGAAAATTCAAGGTTTTCAATGGGTCCCTTCAGCAGCACCTCTTTGATCTGACCAGCAGCTGACGAGGCCATTCCTTTCCAGGGGAAAATGGGAACAGTTGGTTTATAAAGTGAGGCCTAGAAAGGGCTGTGTGCAGGATTGGGGTTGGCTGAGTCGGTGCTGGGGAGTGCCCAGTGGCACATTTGGCACCCCTGCCAGTGGCCCAGTTTGCCCAGGCACCGCATCTGCCCCGTGGGGGTTCTCAGAGCAAGAGCCAAACCCACTCACACAGCAATTGTCACCTTCTGGTGGTGGCATGGGCATGGCTGGGACCACACAGGAATCATGGAATCACAGGATCATCAAGGTTGGAAAAGACCTCCAAGGTCAACCTTGGACCAACCACCACCACACTCATCAAACCAAGTGCCACATCTGCTTGTTTCTTGAGCAATTCCAGGGATGGAGACTCCACCACCCCCTGGGCAGCCTGTTCCACTGCTGAACCATGGCTCAGATCCTGTCCCACTCCCTTGGGAATCTCCCACTATCAAGCAGTCTACATGGTGACTGTCTGCCCCAAAATCCTGAGCTCCTGGCAGACCCCAGCTCTGCTTTCAGTGTTGCACGAGCTGTGAGCAGACACCTTCTGGTGTCTGGCACAGGTGCTTCCTTCGCTTATATTCTATTTTTTATCATAAAGCAGAAAGCCCTTCCCTTCATCAGGTCTCTTTGCCATCCAGATATAAAACCTGAAACATCTGAAGGTGGTTCCCTGGCTAAGAGGAGAGNCCCTCCACGGCCCCCCCGTGCCCCACCCCGGTCCCTCCACCGCCTCCCTTCTCTCCAAATCCTTTATTGCCACATCCCAGCCCCCACACCGGGATTCCCTGGAAGCACAGGCCGGGCCGCCGGATCCTGCCCCGTGCCAGGCCCAGTCCCTGGGGCGGCCCCCCGGCCCCCCGCGGTCCCTCAGATGCGGACGGTGTTGATGCGCAGCGGCTGCACGTTCTTGCCGTTGGCGTGGCTCTGCCCGGGGCTGAAGTAGGAGCAGAGCTTCCCGGGAAACCTCTCCCGGAAGGTGTAGAGCCAGGACATGTCGTCGGCGTTGTAGAAGATGAGCAGCCCCTTGTCGTAGTCCAGGAAGACGCCCACCTTCTCCAGCTTGCCCTTGACGTTGAGCCGCGTCCAGGGCTCGGTGCAGGCGCTGTACTGGTTGCCGTCGTGCATCACGATGCAGTAGAAGCCGCGGCTGGGCAGGATCTGGATGCTGCCCTTGCGGCTCACGGCCTCGTGAGCCAGGCCCAGCACCCACTGGGTCTTCTCGGACACCACCACCTCCCAGTAGTGCACGCCGGCGCCGAAGGCCTGCGCGCCCAGCACCGACACCTCCACGTCGAAGCGCTTGGGCGAGTCCTGCAGCGGCTGCGGGTGCAGGTTCCCGTAGGCCACGATGGTGCAGTCGTCCGACAGGATGAGCCGGTGGTGGGCAGTGCCCGGGTCCAGGGTCAGCGCGGCGGGCACTGCGGGGGAGCGGGGTTAGCGCGGAGACCACGGCAGGTTATGGGGGCTGCCGCCCCTCAGATCCCTCAGAGGTGTGTCACTGGCCCTCCCTGGTGTGTCCCCATCCCTCACCAGTGACATCCTCATCCCTCACCGGTGTGTCCTTGTCCCTCACTTGTGTGTCCCCATCCCTCCCCAGAGACATCCCCAGTCCTCTCTGGTGTGTCCCCACCCCTTACTGGTGACATTCCCATCCCCATCCCTCCCTGCTGTGTCCCTATCCCTCATGAGTGATGCCCCTGTCCCTCACTGGTGTGCCCCTGTCCCTCACTGGTGACATTCCCATTCTCATCCCTCTCTAATGTGTCCCCAACCCTCATTGGTGTCCTTCACTGGTGTGTCCCTGTTCCTCACTGGTGACATTCCCATTCTCATCCCTCTCTAATGTGTCCCCAACCCTCATTGGTGTCCTTCACTGGTGTGTCCCTGTTCCTCACTGGTGACATTCCCATTCTCATCCCTCTCTAATGTGTCCCC
>NW_016690637.1:4763-6712 GCF_001604755.1 Lepidothrix coronata
AAGAACCTCCCAAAGAACCTCCCAAAGAACCTCCCAAAGAACCTCCCAAAGAACCTCCCAAAGAACCTCCTAAAGAAGCTCCCAAAGAACCTCCCAAAGAACCCTAAGAAACCATAAAAGAACCTCTGGAATAACCCTAACAGAACCCTAAAAGAATCTCCTAAAGAACCTCCCAAAGAACCCCCCAAAGAACCTCCCAAAGAACCCTAAGAAACCATAAAAGAACCTCTGGAATAACCCTAACAGAACCCTAAAAGAACCTCCTAAAGAACCTCCCAAAGAACCCTAAGAAACCAGAAAAAACCCTCTGGAAGAACCCTGCAAAGAACCCTAAGAGAACCCTAAAAGAACCTCCTAAAGAACTTCCCAAAGAACCCTAAGAAACCATAAAAGAACCCCTGGAAGAACCCTGCAAAGAACCTCCTAAAGAACCTCCCAAAGAACCCTAAGAGAACCCTGAAAGAACCTCCTGAAGAACCTCCCAAAGAACCCTAAGAAACCATAAAAGAACCCCTGGAAGAACCCTGCAAAGAACCTCCTAAAGAACCTCCCAAAGAACCCTAACAGAACCCTGAAAGAACCTCCTGAAGAACCTCCTGAAGAACCTCCCAAAGAACCCTAAGAAACCATAAAAGAACCCCTGGAAGAACCCTGCAAAGAACCCTAACAGAACCCTGAAAGAACCTGGCAAGGAACCCTAAGACCACCCTAAAGGAACCTTGAAAAGAACCCTAAAAGAACCTCCCCAAGGACCCTAAAAGCCCCTCCTGCCGCTCCCGGTGCAGCCGCTCAAACGCCTCCCCGACGGTCACCTGCAGGTTCTTGGCTGACAACCTGGGGGCCAAACGGGGCCACAGGCTCCCAAAGAACCCTCAGAGAACCTGAAAAGAACCTCCCAAAGAACCTCCCCGAGGAACCTAAAAAAAAAACCCTAAAAGAAGCCTGAAAGAACTTCCCAAAGAACCTTGAAAAGAGAACCCTGAAAGAACCTGGCAAAGAACCCGGCAAAGAACCCTAAGAAACCTTAAAAGAACCTCCTGAAGAACCCTGCAAAGAACCCCAAGACCACCCTAAAAGAACCTCCCAAGGAACCTTAAAAGAACCTCCCCAAGAAACCTAAAAGAACCTTGAAAGAAATTCCCAAAGAAAACCTTGAAAAGAACCCTAAAACAACCCTAAAAGAACCTCCTACAGAACCTCCCAAAGAACCCTAAGAAACCCTAAAAGAACCTGGCAAAGAACCCTAAGACAGCTCTAAAAGAACCTCCTAAAGAACCCTAAAAGAACCTTGAAAAGAACCTCCCAAAGAACCCTAAGAGAACCTCCCTCAGAAGACTAAAAGAACCCTAAAAGAACCTCATAAGAACACCTAAAAGAACTCTCAAAGAACCTCTAAAAAACCCCTTAAAGAACTCTTAAAGGACCTGTAAAAAGCCCTAAAAGAACCCTGAAAGAACCTCCTGAAGAACCTTGCCAAGAACCCTAATACAACCTTAAAAGAACCTCCCCAAGGAAGCTAAAAGACACTCTAAAAAAACCCTAAAAGAACCCTGAAAGAACTTCCAAAGAACCTTGAAAAGAAGCCTGAGAGAACCCTGAAATAACCTGGCAAAGAATCTCAAGACAACCCTAAAAAAACCCTCAAAAGAACCCTAAGACAACACTAAAAGAATCTCCCAAAGAACCCTAAGAAACCCTAAAGAACCTCTTGAAGAACCTGGCAAAGAACCCTAAGACCACCCTAAAAGAACCTCCCCAGAAACCTAAAAGACCTCTAAAAAAAGACCCTAAAAGAATCTTGAAAGAAATTCCCAAAGAACCTTGAACCTTAAGAGAACCCTGAAGGAACTTGGCAAAGAACCCTAAGAGAATCCTAAAAGAACCTGAAGAGAACCCCCCTCAGGAGACTAAAAGAACCCCAAAAGAACCTCAAAAAAACCCCCCTAAAA
>NW_016690637.1:8148-9894 GCF_001604755.1 Lepidothrix coronata
TGAAGGGATGGATGGATGGGTGAAGGGATGGATGGATGGAGGGAGTGAGGGAGAGAGGGAAGAAGGGAAGGATGGAGGGAGGAAGGGAAGGATGGTATGATGAATGAATGGGTGAGTGGAGGGGTGGATGGAGGAGGGGAGGAAGGGAGAGGGGGGTGAAGGGCACAGGGCTGACCCCAACGGGGACAAAAGGGCTGTGGGACAGACAGACAGACATGAGGAGGGCACAGAGCTGACTCTGATGGGGACAGAAGGGAGGAGGGACAGACAGATGGCTGACCCTGACAGGGAAAAGAAGGGGTGCAGGGGCACAGGGACAGGAGGAAGCCCCTGGACTGACCCCACAGCCTCAGGAGGGACACAGGGACAGAGGGACGGGCACCAATACCGAGGGGAGAGGGACCAGCCAGGCAAAGCAGCCCCAAGGAGCCACTTGGGGCAGGGAACCCCACCCAGACTGACCCTCCACGACCCACCTGCAGCTCAACCACAACCCTGCACCTCTTCCACCATGACCCACCTGCAGCTCCCTCATGGACTGATCTTCCACAACTCACCTGCAGCTCCTCAACCATCAACCACAACCCCCTGCAACTCCTCAACCAAAACCCACCTGCAGCTCCACCACAACCCACCCACCTGCAGCTCCTCAAGCACAACCCACCTGCAGCTCCCTCATGGCCTGACCCACAACCCACCTGCAGCTCGTTGACCATGACCCACCTCAACCAAAACCCACCTGCAGCTCCTCATCTCCATCTTCTCAGCCAAAACCCACCTGCAGTTCCCCTATGGCCTGACCCTCCACGACCCACCTGCAGCTTCTCATCTCCAGCTCCTTAACCATGACCCACCTCAACCGCAACCCACCTGCAGCTCCTCATCTCCAGCTCTTCAACCACAACCCACCTGCAGCTCCCCCATGGCCTGACCCTCCTGTAGCTCCTCATCTCCAGCTCATCAACCAAAACCACCTGCAGCTCCTCATCTCCAGCTCTTCAACCACAACCCACCTGCAGCTCCTCATCTCCAGCTCCTCATCAGCCCCCCTCGCAGATCCCGGCCCGCAGCCCCCCCCGGCCCCACCTGCAGCTCCTCAAAGGCGTCGTCCACGTTGGTGACCTGGTGCTGCTCGTGCACGGCGGGCTCGTCGCAGAAGAAGCAGACGACGGCGCGGTCGGTGAGGCAGAAGAGCTTGACCTTCTCGTGGTCCTTGCAGGGGAAGGGGCTGCGCTGGGCGCCCAGGATGGCGTCCAGGGGGAAGGCGCTGTAGCGCTCCACGATGTTGGCCAGTTTGAGGCTGGGCGCCAGCGTGGGCTCGGCGAAGGTGCGGCGGCACTCGGGGCAGTCGCGGGTGCCCTGCGGCTCCTGGCGCAGCCAGTGCTCGGTGATGCAGCGGCGGCAGAAGTAGTGCTCGCAGCCCAGGCACACCGGGTCCTGGTAGATGCTCAGGCAGATGGAGCACAGCAGCTCGTCCTTCAGGCTGCACGCCATGGCTGAGAGGGGAGAGAGTCAGAGGGGAGGGGAGAGGGTCAGAGGGGAGGGGAGAGGGTCGGGGGGGAATTGGGGGATGAGAGAGAGGGGGGAAGAGAGGGGAATGGGGAAAAGCTCATCCTTCAGGCTGCACGCCATGGCTGAGAGGGGAGAGGGTCAGCAGGGAAGGGAGAGGGTCAGAGGGGAGGGGAGAGGGTCAGAGGGGAGGGGTAGAGTGGGGAATGGGGGAGAGCTCATCCTGCAGGCTGCACA
>NW_016690637.1:11115-17191 GCF_001604755.1 Lepidothrix coronata
GGGGGGTCAGGGTGCAATAGGGGCATTGTAGGGGCTGCAATGGAGGGGAATAGGGGGGTCAGGAGGCAATGGGGGGCTTACAAAGGGGGGAATGGGGGGGTCAGGATGAAATAGGGGGGCTGGAGGACTGTAAAGGGGGTGAATTGGAGGGTCTGGATTTGGGGTGTCGGGGCTGGATTTGGTGTATCGGGGCCAGATTTGGGGTACCGAGGTGAGGCTGGATTTGGGGGATTGCAGCTGGATTTGTGGTGTCAGGTCTGGACTTGGGGAATAGGCTGGATTTGGGGTGTCGGGTCTGGATTTGGGGATCAGGGCTGGGACTGGGGACCAGGGCTGGATTTGGGGTGTCAAGGCTGGATTTGGGGTACTGGGGTGAGGCTGGATTTGGGGTGTCAGGGCGGGATTTAGGGTGCCGGGGTAAGGCTGGATTAGGGGGATCGCAGCTGGATTTGTGGTGTCGGGTCTGGAGCCGGGGCTCAGGGCGGGATTTGGGGTGTCAGGGCCGGATTGGGGTATCGGGACGGGATTTGGGGTACCAGGGTGAGGCCGGACTGGGGGATCGGGGCTGTGCCGGCGGCCGTACCGGGGCCCGCGGGTTCGAGCCCGCCCCCCGCTCCCAGTAGGACCCGGGTTCGAGACCGGCCCCCGCCAAGCCCCGTGCGACGCCGCCCCGCGCCTCCTTCCCCGCCGGCGCCGCTGCCCTCACCCGCCGCCGCTCCCGGTGCCGCCGCCGCTCCCGATCCCGGTCCCGGGGGATCCGCGCTCCCGCCGCCGCCTCAGAGCGGCCCCGCCGCGACGGGCGGGGGGTGTCTGAGCGGGAGGGGGCGCGGCCGCGCGGCACTTCCTGCCCGCCCCCCCCGCGCTCCCACAGTGGTCCCGCCCCCGCCCATTGTCCCCCGCGCGGCGCGGCCCGGCCGGCGCCTTCCACCGCCCGCCCGCGGGGGGCGCTTAAAGGGGCCGCGGAGCCTCCGGCCCCGTCCTGCCTGTCCGTCTGTCCGGCCGGCCCGGCGCTGCCTCTGCCCCGCCCCGCCCTCGGGCCTTCCGTCTGTCCCTCTGGCTGTCCCTCCGGCCGTCCCGTTCTCCCCTGTCCAGCCCTCGATCCCTCCATTTGTCCATCTGACTTTTTGTCCCTTGTCCTTCTGTCCCTCCATTTGTCCAGCCCTCTGGCTGTCCATCCTTCACCCATCTCTTTGTCCCTCGTCCAGCCATCTCCCCATCCAGGCCTTAATCTCTCCATCCATCCATTTGTCTATCCATCCTATCCCTCTGTCCCTCCATCTGTCCATCGCTCCTTCCATCCATGCATTGATCCCTCTGTCCATCCATCCCTCCCTCCCATTGTCCATCCCTCTGTCTCTCCATGTGTCCAACCGTCCCTCCCATTGTCCACCCCCTTGTCCATTTTTCCCTCCCTCTGTACCTCTGTCCTTCCATCCATCCATCCATCCATCCATCCATCCATCCATCCATCCACATGTCCCTTCCTCCCCTGTCCATCTGTCTCCTCATCCAGCCCTTATCCCTTCATCCATTTGTTTGTCCATCTGTCCTTCCATCCCTCTGTATCCCCATCCTTCAATCCCTCTGCCCCTCCCTCCCTCCAACCATCCATCAGTCCGTCCCTCCCCCTGTCCATCCCTCTGTCTGTCCCTCCATCCCTCCCTCTGTCCATCCTTCTGTCCATCCTTCTGTCCACACATCCCTCAGTTCCCTGTCTACTCCTCTCCATGTCTGGCCCTTGAATTCTTCCATCCATTCTTTTGTCCATCCGTCCTTCCATCCCCCTTCCATCCCTCCATCTGCCCATTTATCCGTCCCTGAATCCCTTTGTCCCTTTATCCAGCTGTCCCTCCCTCCATCTCTCCATCTGTCCATCCCTCTGTCCTTCTGTCCATCCATCCATCCATCCATCCATCCCTCCATCCATCCACGGGTCTCTTGCTCCCCCATCCACCCATTTCCCTGTGCAGCCCCTAATCCTCCATCCATCCCTTTGTCCATCTATTCTTCCATCTCCCTTTACCCCCATCCCTCTGTCCTTCCACCCATCCCTTTGTCCATCTGTCCTTCCATGCCCCTTTACCCCCATCCCTCCATCTCTCATTCCGTCTGTCTGTCCCTCCACCCCCCTGCCCACCCCACTTTCTGTGACCAGGTGACCCCATGGGTGACACTGAAAACACCCCAAATTCAGCCAAAAACCACAGAGAGGAGTTTTGGGCGCTGGGTGTCTGCTGTCCCCTCCCGTGTCACCACAGGGGGGACCAGTTGGGACCAGTGGCAACACCAGCTGCCCCATAACGAGGTGTCCAACCCCCAGGATCCCCAGGGATCCGTTCCTTCCCCCCTCGAGGATCAGGGACACGGCGGAGGCACCCCTGGAGTGGGAGGAAGGGGAGCTGGAAGGATGGCCTGGGGACACAATTCCCAGGGGGAAGTTGAGCCACATATTTGGGAAGCAGCGTGGCCACCTGGCTGGGAGCCAACGGGAACAAACTCCTCGGCTCTCACCCCTGGATCACCCCCCTTCCCCCCCAACCCTGGGTACCCCCCATCCCTTCTCCCCTCCTTCCAGGGAATAACCACCCGCTTTGTTTCTCTTCCCTCCAGGCCCCAAAAGCTTGGAAACAGCTGAAAAAAAAAAAAAAAAAAAAAAACCAAAAGGGGTTGGTGTTTTTTTTTTCTGCTTGTTTTCCTGCATTAGGAATTCAGGTCGTGTCTCCCCTCCGGGACCCTCCGGGGACTGAGGAACGGCTGGAATGATATCAAATAACCGTGGAAAGAGGGGAAAAATCCTCTTTTTTTCCTCCCCAAATCTAGATTCAGGGATGGGGAGGGGGGGGGATTTCCTATAGTTAATGGGTTATTTCATTGTATCCCGAGCGTTTGGCTGAAATTCCCAGGAATTTGGGGCGATGGAGAGAGAGCATCATAGCACTGCTGACACTCATCCTGGTGGATCCTTGGGAAACCACAGGGTGGTTTGGGCAAACAGGGAAATTAATCCCTGTTAATTAGTAAATTGGCTTTGTTACCTCCTGGTAAACCCTGTGTGAGGCCGGGGGGGTGGGGGAGGGCTCCTCCGTGCCTTGATTCCCGATCTTTTTGGGATACATGGCCCTTCCCTGCTGCGGTTCCAGAGCATTCCAGGATGTGGGTGATCCGGCAAAGCCGCCGGGCAGGGAAAACTCGTCTCCCGGCCACGTGCGGCGTGTGCCGGGAATGCCGGCGGGAAGGGCGGGAGGCCCCGAGGAGGAGCCGCGGTGCTGGAATGTTCGGCCCTTGGCCGCGGGATGGGCACGCCGGGACGTGCCTGCTCCGTGCCTCCATCCCGGCACAGCTCTGCCCCTCCCTGGAATGTCGGGAGCATCCCACCTCCTTCCCAGAGGCCCCCATGCCGCTGGATTTCACCCCGGACCCCTCTTTCCTTACGGACCCCACAGCCCTCCACGGAGCAGGCAGGAAGCCGGCGCGTCTCATCTCCACAGTGCTTTGCAAACAGTAACTAATTAATCCTAATTAACTCGTTACCTAATTAGAGCCCAAGGCCCTCCCCTTCGCAGGGAAATTCTGGCACCTCCGGGTCTGGTTTTTTTTTTCTTCCCCCAGCATTTACCAAAATCTCCGTGTTGGCTTCACTTTGCCACCAGCAAAGCCCTTGGTGCTCCCCAGCGCTGCCAATCCGGGAGGAAAAATCCCACTTTTGGGGATCGCCAATGCCGAGAAACCCGGAATGAGGGGTTTCACTCCTTTGGATAACTGGCACCGGGAATATTGGCCCCCCCAATGCCCACCCATCCCAGGGGAACCCCACTCTGGTAGGTGATTTCACCGTTATTTTATGGAAAATGAGGGATTTTGGGGGAAGGAAACAAGCGGGTGGGTGGGATGGAGGTGCTTCCCAAAGAATTCCCTGCCTGGTGTGCCATGATCCGGAACACGGGCTTTGGGAAGCTTGACGAGAACCCAGTGTCACCACACAGGGAGCCCATTTCCCACTGGGACATCCCAGCTTGCTATCCATAAAAATCTCCCTTTCTCCACCAAGTCAATTGGAGGGGTCTCCCACCACGGATCCGGCTTCCCGGGGCTGCCGGAATGGGAAGGATCCACTGCTCTACACGGGTGTAGCAGCCCCGTGGCTCTGCCAAACCCCCACAGTGGTGATTCCAGCGATTTCCCTCTGCTCCCGCCTTCCCTTCCTTTTAATCGTGGTTGGATCTATCCCTGGAGCAACCCCAGCCTTGGAATCCTATTTTTTCGGCAGGCGAGCGCTGATTTCCTTCATTTTCCAGCCCAGGATGGAGCCGGGCATGGGTTTATTATTATTATTTGATTTTTTTTTTCTCCCTGCATACCAACCACCTTCCCAGGAAAGGGGCCCCTTTCCCACACCCAAGATTAATCCACCCAAAGTAGGGTCGGAAAAAAAGCCCGGAGTGTCACTTCTCTCAGCCAGTCCCAACAAGGAGAATCCCAGGAGATGTTCACCAAGCCTTTGGTGGATCCCCCAAGCTCAGGGGTGACCCCACAGAGTTTCCTCCCAGTGCAGATTTAGGGTTGGGTAACTCCACTCCCCCGTCCCAGAAAAAAAAAAATCAGGAAATGCCTAAATTGGTGCTGAGGTTTAAAACCACCAGTTTCATAATCACAGGGAAAATCAAATCACGGAGCAGAAGAGAAAGTCCCAATGGAAATGGACCCAGTGAGGGGGAATTCAGAAACAAGGGAAGCTCCAGGGGGATCCAGGCTCTCCCACTGTTGTGGTTTGGGGTGACACTGGTGTTGGGTGGCAGCTGCTGGGTGTCAGCATCCGAAAATCAGATGAAAAAGGGAGTTTTGGAGCTGCTGGCTCAGGTTCTCGGTTGAGTCATGGATAATTAAAGGATCTGGGGACCTTCCCGGCTGGGGAAGTGCTGGTGGCTGGGGGATCCCGGCTGGGGGTGGGCAGTGGGAATGTGGGGAGGGGACAGGGCCAGGCCCCAGAGGTCCCAGGGATGATGGTCCCTCTGTCCCAACTCCATCGCCAGGACCTGCCCCAGGGGCTTCCAACCCACCCCCCCCTGCCAGCTGCAGAGGGATATCCACTCCCTGGTGGAGAACTCTTGGAAGCTCATCCAACCTCATCCTATCTCATCCCATCCCATCTGCATCCCCATCCCATCCCACCCCATTCTGTCTCACTCCATCCCATCTCATTGCATCCCACTCCATCCTACCTCATTCCATCCCATTCCATTCCATCCCCATGCCATCCTCACTTCATCCCCCTCCATCCCATCTGCATTCCCATCTCATCCTCATCCTGTCCTAACCCACCACCATCCCCACCCCATCCCACCCTATTCTCATCCCACCCAACCCCATCCCCATCCCCATCTCACCCCCATCCCATCTCATTCTCTTCCCATCCCACCTCATCCCATGCCATTCCACCACGTCCCACCCTTCCCCGTCCCACCCTTCCCCATCCTACCCCATCCAAATCCCTTTTCCCATCCCATTCCTAATCCACCCCATCCCATGCCTCGTCCTTCCCCACTCCCCACCTCTCCCAGAGGCACCGTTTCCATTCAGGACACCCCTCTGCCCTCCATCCTCCTCTGGGTTGGACCATTTTAGGAAAACATGGAAAAAATCCCTAATTCTGTGAGATTTTTAAAGTCATTTTTAAATCAGAAACTTGGAAACTTTGTCATCCCCTGGATGGGGGAAGGAGGTGGGACCTTCCCCCCTTTTTCCTTCCCCTATGGGCTGTGTCTGTGCATTTTTGGGGGGCTGCAGGACCCACAGAGGGGTTGGGGGGGACTCCAGGATGGGGGGAAGACCCTGAGGAGGGCTGGGGAGCCCCTGGGAAAGGGGGGGACCCTCCAGGGTGTGAGGAGATACTGGGGGGACTGAGGGGGTGGTCCCTGAGGGGGCTGTGGAGCCCCATAAAGGGGCTGGGGGGTTTCAGAGGCAGAGAGAGGGGCTGAGGGGAACTGAGAAGGGGGGGCCTCTCCGCGACCCCCAAGGGGGGTCGGGGCAGTTTTGGGGCGGCCCCGCAGGGGTTAAAGTGCCACATTGGCAGCGCGGG
>NW_016690637.1:17597-18842 GCF_001604755.1 Lepidothrix coronata
TTGGGGTGCTGACGGAAATTGGGGGACTGAGGGGAATTGGGGGTGGCTGAGGGAACCTGGGGGACTGAGGGAATCTGGGGGAGCTGAGAGGAATTGGGGGGCTGAGGGAATCTGGGGGGGCTGAGGAAATCTGGGGGGGCTGAGGGGAGCTGATGGGGAGATTTGGAGGGGTTAGGAGACCCAGAGGGGCTGAGGGGAGCCAGGAGGTTGAGATTTGGGGGGCTGATATTTGGGAGCTCTAAGGAGACTTGGAGGGGCTGAGGGGAACTGGGGGGGGCTGAGAGGAAATGGGGAGGGTAAGGAGGGCTGGGGGGGCTGAGGAGGAGCTGGGGGAGGCTGAGAAGAATGGAAGGAGCTGAGGGGATCCTGGGGCTGAGGACACCTGGGGAACACTGAAGGAACCTGGGTCTCCAAGGAGATTTTGGGGGTCTGAGGGGAACTGAAGGGGCTGAGGGGAATCAGGGGGTGAGGAGACATAGAGGGGCTGGGGGGATCCAGGAGGGCTGAGGAGATTTGGGGGATCTGAGGAGATTATAAGGGGTGTGAGGAGTTTTGGGGAGGAGGGGACACCAAGGAGTCCTGGAGGCACTGAGGGAACTGGGGTCTCTGAGGAGATTTGGGGAGCTGAGGGGAACTGAGGGGGTGAGGAGACATGGAGGGGCTGGGGGGGATCCAGGAGGGCTGAGGAGATTTGGGGGATCTGAGGAGATTACAAGGGGTTTGAGGAGACTTGGGGAGGTGGGGACACTGAGGAGTCCTGGAGGTGCTGAGGAAACTGGGGGCTCTGAGATTTGGGGGGGCTGAGGGGCCAAAAGGAACCAGGGAATAAGGACATATGGGGGTACTGAGGGGGGCTGGAGGAGACCGAAGAGAATGGAAGGAGCTGAAGGGATCTGGGGGATAAAGAGATTTGGGAGGGGGTCTGAGTGGAACTGGGAGTCTGAGGAGATCTGCAGGGTCTGAGATTTGGGGGATCTGAGGAGATTTGGGGGGTCAAAGGGGAACTGAGGAGGATGAGGGGAAACGGGGGTCTGAGGAGATTTGGGGGTACTGAGAACACCAAGGGAAGTGGGGGCAGGCTGAGGAGATCGAAAGGGAAACGGGGGTCTGAGGAGATTTGGGGGTACTGAGAACACCAAGGGAAGTGGGGGCAGGCTGAGGAGATCGAAAGGGAAACGGGGGTCTGAGGAGATTTGGGGGTACTGAGAACACCAAGGGAAGTGGGGGCAGGCTGAGGAGATCGAA
>NW_016690637.1:23292-27424 GCF_001604755.1 Lepidothrix coronata
CTTTTTTTTTTTTTTTTTTTTTTTTTTTTTTTTTTTTTTTTTTTTTTTTTTTTTTTTTTTTTTTTTGTTGTTTTCTCTCTATTTTCAGGCAAAACCCCACGTTCCCACGGGTCGGGTAGGTCGGAGCCGCTTCGCTTTTGTTCCTCCGCTGTGGGATCTCGCGCGCCGGGGGCTGGCGGGGGGTTCGGGGTGTGTGAAGTTGTCCTCCTCCTTGTCCCCCCGTAGAAAAACGCCCCACGTGCAGCACCCGGTCTCAGCTAGAGCTGGAGATGGACGCGGATAAGGGGAAGCAACGCCAGTACTCGCAGAGGTGGGCATTGCTGGGCTGGATGGAGGGGGAGAAAAACAAAAAATCCCTGTTTTTTTTCTGTGTGTTTCCACGCTGGAATAGCGTTACGACTTGAGGATGCATGCGTTTGTGTGCTGGTGGAAATAATGTATATATGCACACCACAGTCCAGGTGTTACGTGTGGATATATATGTTTATATGCAAGTAGGGGCAGAGGGGTCTGGGGGGGCTTGGGGAGGCTCCCTGCCTGCCCCCTGCCCACTCCCAGCATAAATGAGACCCCTCGATGTTTCCCTTTTAAGAAACGTGCCTTTATACGCCTGAAATAATCATTTTCTTCCTCGCCCCCCCCCCTCCTCCTCGTGTTTTCTTCCCTTAAAAATGTGGATTTTCGGGAGGTGGGTGCGATGTCACGACAAGTGCATGTTGGATCCGGCGCGTCCGCTCCCCCCTCGGGGCGAACCCTGCCCGTACCTCGGTGTCCCCGTGTGCTGTCACCCCCCCTTGCCGGTTGGGGGGGGTGTTGGTTGCCCCCCAGGCTGGTTTGTGGGCGCTGCCTTTGCCTCGCGGGTCTCCTCGAAGGGGCTGTTTGGGGTGTGGGGGGGCAGGACCCCCCTCGCTGGTGCGTTTTGGTGGAACGTGTGCCCCGTGTTTGGCGTGAGCGTCACCCCCGCGGGCTCCCTCCGGGCTGTCCCCGTGTCCCTTCCGTGGGTGACACGACCCCCCCTGCAGAATCAGGGTCATGCTGCCTCAGCCCCCACCTTTTGGGGGCTTCTCCCTGACTTGGGCACCCCGTGGTGGTCCCCAGCATGGCTTTGCCCCCCTCCCGCTTGCCGCCAGCGCTTGGCTCCTCACCCTGCCCCGCACACCCCCTTTACCACGCGGAGACCCCCCGGCCTGGCCCGGAGGGCTTGTTTTGGGTTGGTTTTGCTGGAAATGCAGAAGGAGGAGAAGCCCCGGCCCAGGGCCCTTTGGGGGGCGGAAGCCGGGGCTTTAATTGGTTCCATCTTGGGTGAATTCTTGCGGCGCAGGGCCACCCCCTCCCCGAGCCCCCCGTGGCTCGGGGCTCTCCTGGCCTTCCTGCTTCCCGGCTCCTGCCCCCTCGGCTGCGGGGTGAATCCCTCCCGGATGAGCACAGTCGGGGCGGGAAGGGATGTGCCTTCCCTGAGGATGGGGCCGGATGCTGCTTCCCACCCCGGTGGCTTTGGCATGTGGGGGGTTTGTGGACGGGCTTTCCCTTCAAAAACCCTCCTGCTCCAGGCAAACCCCAGGGATACTTGTTCTTAGGGGGGGCCTTGTGTTTTGGGGGGAAACTGGGGCACAGTGCGGGGCAGAGCTGGGTTCTCTGGCCCGGGGACGCGGTGTCACTGTCCCCGGTGTGGGATTTGGGTGGGGGGACACTCAGGGGGCCTCCCCCTGCTCGGCTCTCGCCCACCGCGCCGTCTCGGGCCGCCGCCGGCTTTCCTGCGCTCGCCGCTTGGCACGGGGAGGGCAGGCGGGAGCTGTGCCCTGGTGCCCTCGCTGGGACACTCAGGGGGACACCACGCTCGGCGTCGAGGACACGCCGAGCCACCTAGTGCTGCTCTGCTGCCCCCCAGACCCCTCCCCTTGCCTCCCAGCCCCCCATTTTCCAGCTGTGCTGGGTCGGTGGTTGCTCGCCAGGCCCCAGGAGCTGCCCCTTGAGCTGCCCCTTGAGCTGCCCCTTGAGCTGCCCCTTGAGCTGCCCCTTGAGCTTCCCCTTTTCTCCCGGCGGTGCCGTGAAAAGAAATCTCTTGTTTCTTTTTATTTCAGCGAAGGCGAGACAGAGAGGGCTGCCAAGGTAGAGGCGTTCCCTAGAGAACTGTAGCTTGACTTAGCGGCAGTTGGGTAGGAAGTTGGAAGGCTCTAGTGAGCTCGTGCCCACCCGTGCCATCATCTACCTCCCATCAATCTGGAGCCTCAGCGACACGTCTCCCCAGGCAGCTGCGCCCACCTGGCTCCAGAGGCCACCCTGTGAGTACCAACCACCTGACGGCTCCGGCACCGCAGCCCCCGCTCTCCCCTCGCCACCCCCAGCCCCAGCTCTCCGGCTTCTCCCGCTCTTCCCTCCCCACGGGAAGGAGGCTTTTGGTCTCTTCAGGGTGCTGCCGCTTCCCCCCGGGGCCTGGCAGAGCGGTGATGCCGTGGGAATCCGAGGTTCAGCCCCCGCTTTTGGGGCTCTGCGCATCTTCCCGCTTGCTCTCCCCACATCCCTCGTTCCCGCTTGGGTCCCCACCGTGCTTTGGGCACCCTCCTTGTCCCCTGGGATAACCTTTGCCATCCCCTCAGCACCCAGATCCGGTGCCCGTGGAGGATGCTGGGCTCTTCCCTCCATGGTTGGGACCACGCCACTGGAGATGTTACCCACGGGGGGGTTTCCCCCTGCCCAGCCAAAATGTGGGGGCACAGAGAGCCCTGCCACCCCCGTGCCCCGCAGAGATGCGCCGCCGCATTTCCCCACCCTCCACAATTTCCATTTTAATGGATTTTCCTTTTTTTCCGCCTTTGCTGCATGTCAGCTTCCATTTTTCATAGTTAGCTGAGAAAAGAGAAAAAAGGGAGTTTTTATATATATACATATCTATATTTTTCCATCTGCTTTCTCCCCTCTCCCACTCCCTCCCCCAGCCCCGGGAGAGGGGGGACGCCGTTCCCGACCAAACACCGCGGGATTTACCGCACGAAACCGGGACAGGAACAGGGATTCGGATCATTATTTTGGCAACGCCGACCATTTCTTCCCTCCTCTTGTTCATCCAGCTCCGAGCACGCCGCTTTTACCAATAACTCCTCGTTTCTTTAGCCAGCCCTCCCCAGGTGGGGGCGGGGAAACACGTGATATTTGCGCTTTTCTCCCCAAAATACCCTCCGTGGCTTTGCAGCCCCTGTCCAGCTTTGCACGGGGGGTCCTGGGTCTGGTGGGGGGTCTGTGCCGTGTCCTGCTGGTGGCTCGGGGGCCACATGGCTGGGGTTCATCCGTGTGGGTGCTGCTGTCGGCTCCTGGCGGGACAGGGAGCGGGACAGATGGACGGATGGGAAGGACAGAGGTCGAGGGGCACCTGCTGGGATGGGGGAGCAGTTCCAAAATTCCCTTTTCTAATCATAGCTCCAGTTTCCTGTTTTCCCACGGCCGCGCCGGGGCAGGGGGTCGGTGCTGAAATTGGGGGGGTCGGTGCCGGTTGCTTGGCTGTGCCGAGGGGGCTCGGAACCCTCTGCCTGTGCTCCTCCTGCCTCCACATCATGAGGGGTTCCCCGCTTCCCGCTCCGCTTTCGGCCCCTCTTCCCAATGTCCAGCCCCTTGTGCCGGCACCGGAGTCGCTCATCCCATGCTCATGATCCCAAGGGATCTCATCTATGCACGTACATGTACATGTATATATGTGTGTATACGTAGCCAGTGGGGAAGTGCACGGCGTGGGCGGCCTGTGGGTACATAGATAATTACCCAAAACACCTGGGGGGAAAAGGTGCATTTCATATTCCCAGTGAATTCCCATTCCATGGCACCAAGCGGGACCCCGGCTCTGCCCGCCCTGCCGGGATCCGGCGCCGCTTCCACTTGGAAAACCCAACATTTGGTGCAGTGGGGAGGTGATCTGGAGCAGGTCAGGGTTGGGAAGGGGAATTCCCAAAGCTGGTGTTGGGGTCTGCCGTGGGAAATGGCTCCCCAAAAATGCGCCTGTGCCGTCCTGCTCTGGAGCGTGAGGGGGGGTTCCCTTCTTCCTGCCTCAGTTTCCCCCCAAAAAGTGGGGGGAATCCCACAGTTCCTTCAGGCTGTTGGGATGCTGAAGGGGTCCCTTTCTCTGGGGCTCAGGGTCTGACCC
>NW_016690637.1:28158-30062 GCF_001604755.1 Lepidothrix coronata
CCCCGCCCCGCCGCTCTCGGGGGCTTCGCTCGCCTTTGGGGGGGGGTTTGGAGGGGAATTCAGCTGGGATTTGCCATCTCCCACAGCAGTGTCCTGTCCACCTCTAACCCCTCCTGGATGGGGAGGATACCTCCAGAGCTTGGGAGATATCCCAAGCTTTTTCCCTCAAATGTCAGCCTTCCCCCTTTCCCAAATTGCATCCGCTGGTGTTTCGGGGTCTCGGAGACAGGCGGGTGTCTCCCTGATCCTGCAGGAATTTCCATCTGGGAAGATGCCTGTGGGGGGTTCCTCAGCCCTGCCCGCTCCCTGCCCTTGCTCAGAGCCTGGGTCTTGCTTCCTGGGGGGTGGTGGTTGGTTTGGGGGGGTCGGAGCCCCCCGAGGGAGGTGGGAGGGAAGGGGGTCCGTGCGGGGACCGGCGATGCCCCATAACCACCCCCTCTCTCCCCAGGATGGCGGAGCCTCGCTTCAACAACCCCTACTTCTGGCCGCCCCCCCCCACCATGCCCAGCCAGGTAGGACCCCCACAGTGGGATTTTGGGGAGGGGGAAGGATGGATGGACACGGGGGGGAAGCCCAGGGGGAGGCCGGGTGTCCCAGGGGTCCCGGTTCCTGCACCTTGACCCACCTCTCTGCCTTCTTCCCCTTCAGCTGGACAACCTGGTCCTGATCAACAAAATCAAGGAGCAGTTGATGGCGGAGAAGATCCGCCCCCCACACCTGCCCCCCACCTCGGTGGCCTCCCAGCAGCCCCTCCTGGTGCCCCCCTCGCCCGCCGAGAGCAGCCAGTCCATCATGTCCCTGCCCAAGCTGCAGCAGGTGCCGGGGCTGCACCCCCAGGCCGTGCCCCAGCCCGACGTGGCCCTGCACGCCCGACCGGCTACCAGCACTGTCACAGGTACCACGGGGGCCCCCCGGGCCAGGAGGGCACAGGGGGCCCCCCCAGAGCCCCCGCCTCCCCTCTCCTCCCCCTCGCCAGGGTTGGGGCTGGCATCTCGCGCGCCCGCCGTCAGCACCTCGGAGTCCAGCCCGGGAACCGGGACCACCACGCCCTCGACCCCCACCTCCACCAGCCAGAGCCGCCTCATCGCCTCCTCGCCCACCCTAATCTCAGGAATCACCAGCCCCCCCCTCCTCGACTCCATCAAGACAATCCAGGGCCACGGCTTGCTGGGAGCGCCCAAGGCCGAGCGGGGCCGCAAGAAGATCAAGGCGGAAAACCCGTCGGGCCCGCCCGTCCTGGTGGTGCCCTACCCCATCCTGGCCTCGGGGGAGACGGCCAAAGAGGGCAAGACGTACAGGTAGGCACCCTCCCGCCTGCCGTGGGGGCCGGGGCGCTGGCGGGGCGACCCCCGCCCCAGCCCGGTCCCTGCGGGGTTCTCCCCCACACCCTCCAGGTGTAAGGTCTGCCCCTTGACGTTCTTCACCAAGTCGGAGATGCAGATCCACTCCAAGTCGCACACGGAGGCCAAGCCCCACAAGTGCCCCCACTGCTCCAAGTCCTTCGCCAACGCCTCCTACCTGGCCCAGCACCTGCGGATCCACCTGGGCGTCAAACCCTACCACTGCTCCTACTGCGAGAAGTCCTTCCGCCAGCTGTCCCACCTCCAGCAGCACACCCGGTGAGGGACCCTCGGGAGGGCTGGGGGACCCTCGGGGAGCCCCCTTGGCCGCAGAGGGGGCAGCCCTGCACCCTGCACTGGCGGCTCTGCTGCCCTGCTTTATGGTGCCCGTTGGCCCCGCTGCTGCCTTCATCCCTGCCACGCTCATCATCACCACCATCCCCACCACACTCATCATCCCCAGCACCTTCATCCCTGCCACGCTCATCGTCACCACCATCCCCACCACACTCATCATCCCCAGCACCTTCATCCCTGCCACGCTCATCGTCACCACCATCCCCA
>NW_016690637.1:31041-32363 GCF_001604755.1 Lepidothrix coronata
CATCCTCACCACCTTCACTGACCCCACCACGGTCATCTGTCCGTGCTGTGTCAGTCCATCCTCACCACCTTCATCCTCCCTGTGACCCTCATCCTCACCACCCTCATCTTCCCCACCACACCAGTCTGTCTCCACTGTCTCACTGACTGTCTGTCATCCCCACCATCCTCATCATCCTCACCACCTTCACTGACCCCACCACGGTCATCTGTCCGTGCTGTGTCAGTCCATCCTCACCACCTTCATCCTCCCTGTGACCCTCATCCTCACTACCCTCATCTTCCCCACCACACCAGTCTGTCTCCACTGTCTGTCATCCCCACCATCCTCATCATCCTCACCGCTTTCATTGACCCCACCACGGTCATCTGTCTGTGCTGTGCCAGTCCCTCCTCACCACCTTCATCCTTGTCACCACGCCCATCCTCCCCACCTTCACTGTCCCCAGCACCTCCATCCTGTCCCATCTCCCAGCCCCCCACATCCCCCCCGATGTCCCCGTGCCCGCGGTGGTGGCGGGGCGGTGACGTGACCCCACGTGCGTGCCTGTGCGTCCCCAGAATCCACACCGGCGACAGACCCTACAAGTGCCCCCACCCCGGCTGCGAGAAGGCCTTCACCCAGCTCTCCAACCTCCAGGTCAGTGCGGGGGGCCTGGGGCAGGGGGGCGGCACCGAGGGGTCCCCCCAGCCCTGCCTGACCCCCCCCGTGCCCCCCCAGTCCCACCAGCGCCAGCACAACAAGGACAAGCCCTACAAGTGCCCCAACTGCTACCGGGCCTACACGGACTCGGCCTCGCTGCAGATCCACCTGTCGGCCCACGCCATCAAACACGCCAAGGCCTATTGCTGCAGCATGTGCGGCCGTGCCTACACCTCGGTGAGCACGGGGGGCACCCCGGACCCCCCCCCGGAGCCCCCCGGGCCCCCCTGACCCCTGTGCCCCTTCCCCAGGAGACCTATCTGATGAAGCACATGTCCAAGCACACGGTGGTGGAGCACCTGGTCAGCCAGCACTCGCCGCAGCGCACGGAGTCCCCCGGCATTCCCGTACGGATCTCCCTCATCTAAGCGGGGAGGGGGGGTGGCAGCAGGACCCCCCCAGCACGAGGAGGAGGAGGAGGAGGAGGAGGAGGAGGACGAGCCCCCCTGGCGCCGCGGGCCGTGCCCCCGCAGGTTTGGTGACACCCAAAGACGGTTTCAGAGCACTTTGAATCTCTGCGGTTTGGTTTTATTTTTGGGGGGAGGCGGAGGGGGGAGGAGCGGTCGGGGTGGGGGCGTCCCCCCTGCCCCCTGCCAGACCCCCCCATCCCCCCCCCATTT
>NW_016690637.1:38467-39618 GCF_001604755.1 Lepidothrix coronata
GGGGGGGGGTATGTGGGGGGCACAGGGGGGACATGGGGACCCCCCCACTCCCTGCCGGAGAAGAGGGGGTGACCCCCAGACCGTGAGGGGGGGGCTCTAAGACCTACGGGCTATTTACACACCCGGGGGCTCCCCGGGCTCGGGTTGTGCTCACAAGGGTCTCCCCCTCGCCCACCCCCTCCCCGGGACTGGGGGGGGGTGGGGAAGCCCCGGGGGGGGGTGGGGGGGTGTTTTGGGGGTTCCCCCCCCGGCTCAGGAGTCCTTGAGCATGTTGATGCGGGCGTAGATCTTGAGGGCAGGGCCCAGCTTGATGTTCATGGTGCTCATCAGATGGTCCTCCTTGAGCAGCAGCAGCGCCTGCCCGTCGATCTCCTGCGCCCGGAACTCCTCGGCGATCTCCTGGCAGCCTGCAGAGCCCGGGAATGCCGGCAGGGAATGTCAGCTGGGAGCTGATCACCCCCCGGCAGGGATGGAGGGGGGAGCAGGCAGGGGTTCTCCCAAAAAAATGGATGGGTGGGGCTGGCAGGGTGTGATTCCCCCCTCAGGAATTTCTTTATGGGGTTATCTCTGAGTGAATCCCCCCCTCAAAATGTATGTATGGGGCTAGCAGTGTGTAAATCCCCCCAAAAAATATATTTATGGGGTTACCAGGCAGTAAATCCCCCCAGAGATACAGGTATGGGGTTATCAGGGAGTAAATCCCCCCCAAAATGTTTGTATGGGGCTAGCAGTGTGTAAATGCCCCCCAAAATATATTTATGGGGTTACCAGGCAGTAAATCCCCCCCAAAAATATATTTATGGGGTTACTAGGCAGTAATTCCCCCCAAAATACAGGTATGGGGTTATCAGGGAGTGATTCCCCCTCAGGAACATGTTTAGAAGGTTATCTCTTGAGTAAATCCCCCCCCAAATGTTTGTATGGGGCTAGCAGTGTGTAAATCCCCCCAAAAAATATATTTATGGGTTTACCAGGCAGTAAATCCCCCCAAAAATACAGGTATGGGGTTATCAGGCAGTAAATCCCCCCAAAAATACAGGTATGGGGTTATCAAGGAGTAAATCCCCCCAAAAATATGGATGGGGTTATCTGTGTGTAAATCCCCCCCCAAACATATTTAGGGGGTTATCCATGTGTAAATCCCCCCCAAA
>NW_016690637.1:43014-44081 GCF_001604755.1 Lepidothrix coronata
TGGATTTTGGGGTTACCCCCGCCCTGCCAAATGGATTTTGGGGTTATCTCTACCCCGCTGAGTGATTTTGGGGATTATGGCAACCCCATCAGGTGGGTTTTGGGGTTCTCTACCCTGATGGGGTGGAGGTTAGGTGGATTTTGGGGGTTACCCCCACCCTGCCAGAGGGGCTGGGTTGGTTTTGGGGTTCCCTGTATCCTGTTGGGTGGATTTTTGGGGCTCCCTCTACTGAGAGTGTGGGAGGGGCAGGTGGGTTTTGGGGTTACCTCTACCCTACCAAATGGATTTTGGGGTTACCTCTACCCTACCAAATGGATTTTGGGGTTATCTCCACCCTGCTGAGTGACTTTTGGGATTATGGCCACCACATCAGGTGGGTTTTGGGTTTCCCTCTATCCCACTGGATGGATTTTTGGGGTTCCCTCTGCTCCACTGAGGGTGTGGGAGAAGCAGGTGAATTTTGGGGTTACCTCTACCCTGCCAAATGGATTTTGGGGTTACCTCTACCTCATTGGGGGGGGGGTGGGTTTTGGGGTTACCCCCACCCCCAGATGGATTTTGGGGTTACCCCCATCCTGCTGGGAAGGGGGGGCCAGGTGGATTTTAGGGTTACCTCCACCCTATCATGGGGATGTTGGTGGGTTTTGGGGTTACCCCAGCCCCCACAGATGGATTTTAGGGTTCCCCCTACCCTCCAAGTGTGTTTTGGGGTTACCTCAGCTCCCCAGATGGATTTTGGTGTTCCCCCCACTCCACTAGGTATGTTTTGGGGTTACACCCCCCAGGTGTGTTTTGGGGTTACCCCCCCAAATGTGTTTTGGGGTTATCCCCACCCCTCCAGGTGGATTTTAGGGTCACCCCCACCCTACCAGGGGGATATTAGTGGGTTTTGGGGTTCCTCCCACCCCCCCAATAGATTGTAGGGGTTCCCCCCACTCCTCAGGAGTGTTTTGGGGTTACCTCCACACCCCCAGATAGATTTTAGGGTTACCCCCCCCCGGACGTGTTTTGGGGTTACCCCCCCCCCCCCAGGGGGCTGTTGGGCAGACTTTAGGGTTACCTCACCC
>NW_016690637.1:44751-47747 GCF_001604755.1 Lepidothrix coronata
GGACGTGTTTTGGGGTTACCCCCCCCTCCCCAGGGGGCTGTTGGGCAGACTTTAGGGTTACCTCACCCCCCCCAGGTGGATTTTAGGGTTACACCCCCAGATGTGTTTCGGGGTCACCCCCACACTCCACCAGGGGGGTTTTTGGGTTACGTCCCCCCCGACGGATTTTAAGGTTTCCCCACTCCCTCAACTGGATTTTAGGGAGTCCCTCCACCCCCCAGACGGACTTTGGGGTTCCCCCAGGCGTGTTTTGGGGTTCCCCCAGGGGGGTGTTGGGCTCGGGGTTACCTCTTGGCACAGGCCATGGAGCAGAAGCGCTTGGAGCGCTTGAACTTGTAGGCGAAGTCGACGCGGCCGCAGAGCTCACACTTCAGCTTCGGGGGGTTCCCCTCCTCTTTGGACTCTGGGGGGCGTGGGGGGACACCCAGAGAGAGAAACCAGCCAGCTCAGCCCCCCTGCTCCCCGGGGAGGGGGTCTGGGGGGCGTTCAGGGGGGGATTTGGGCGCTACCTTGCAGGTAGGGCTCCTCCATGTCCGAGTCGGTGGTGGTGGTGTTGTCCTGCGGCGGGAGCTTGTCCGGGAGCAGCTCCTGCGCATACTGTTTGTGCAGGGCCCCCACCAGCAGCGACGAGCGCCCCACCTGCCATGGCAGGGCACACGTGGGGGGGCTGCCCCTGCCCCCCCAGCCCGGGGACAGCCCCCCCTGCGGCCGCGGAGCCGGGAGGAACCGCCCGACTTCCCAAACCCAGGAAGGAGGAGGAGGGTTGTGGGACTGGGGGGGGCTCAGCCCCCTCCCGGGTGATGATAATGTGGGTGTGATTTTCATTTCCAGCCCCCTAAACTTGAGAGACACCCCCCCCACACACACACCCACAGAGCTGGGAAGAACCTGCCTGACCTCCCTAATCCAGGAAACCAGGAATGACAAGGGATGCAGTGCCGGGAACGGCTCAGCCCCTTCCTGGGTGACAAAGAGCTCAATAAGGTGGGTGAGGATTTGGGGGTCACAACTGTCTGGGTGCCCCATTCCCAGCTCCCTAAAGTTGGGAGACTCCCCCTCCTGCAGCCACAGACACAGGAGAAACCTTCCAATTCCCTGAATCCAAGAATGAGGAAAAGGGATGAGAGCAGGGGATGCAGTACCAGGGATGGCTCAATAAGGTGGGCGAGGATTTGGGGGCTCACAACTGTCTGGGTGCCCTATTCCCAACCCCCCAAATCCAGGAACCCACTTCCCAATTCCCCAAATCCAGGAACAAGGACAGGGAAAGGGGGATACACTACTGGGAACGGCTCATCCCTTTCCCGGACAATGAAGACCTCAATAACGTGGGCGAGGATTTGGGGGTTCCCAATTGTCTGGGAATGGGGCAGCCAACCCCTCAAATCCAGGAGGAAGGACATGGAAATGGGATACATTACCTGGAATGCTTCTGCCCCTTCCTTTATGCCTCATTCCCAACACCCCCAAATGCAGGAATAAGGGCATGGATACAGGGATACGTTACCTCGAATGCCTCAGCTCCTTCCTGGGGGATGAACCCCTCAATAACACGGGGGAGGATTTGGGGTTACCCCTCCAGACCCCCCAGATCCAGAAGCCCTTTTGGGTGCCCCATTCCCAACCACCCAACCCAGGAGCCCCTTCCCAAACCCCCCCAAATCAAGGCATAAGAGCATGGGCTGTGGGACACATTCCTGGGAACAGCTCAGCCTTTTCCTAAGTGATGAAGCCCTCAGTGATGTGGGTGAGGATCTGGGGGGTCAAGATGGTTTGGGTGCCCCATTCCCAACTCCCCAGATCCAGGAGCTCATTTCCAGCCCCACAATCCCTGGTACACAGATCTGGAAAGTGGCATACATTCCTGGGAACAGCTCAGCCTTTTCCTGGATGACAAATCCCACAATAACACAGGGGAGGATTTGGGGGTTCAAGATGGTTTGGACGCCCCAATCCCAACTCCCCAGTCCAGGAGCTCCTTCCCAACACCCCGAGCCCCAGAATCCAAGTAGGGACAGCGGGATACACAACTGGGAACAGCTCAGCCCTCTCCCGGATGAGGAACCCCTGGATAACACATGGCAGGACTTGGGGGTTCAAGCTGCTCCGGGTGCCCTATTCCCGACTCCCCCACCCCAGGATCCCCTTTCCCACCCCTGCAACCCCCGGGATACGTTACCGGGAAGGGCTCGGCGCCCTCCTGGATGACGAAGGCCTTGATGACACAGGTGAGGATTTGGGGGTTCAAGATGATTTGGGTGCTCCATTCCCAACCCCCTAAATCCGGGAGCCCCTTCCCAGCACCCCAAACCCCAGAACAGAAGGGGGACAGGGGGATGCCTCAATGGGAATGGTTCAGCGCCTTCCTGGATGACAAACCCCTCGGTAACACAGGGGAGGATTTGGGGGTTCAAGCCATTCCCGACCCCCCCTTTCCCCCCAGGATCTCCCTTCCCAGCCCCGCAACCCCCGGGATACGTTACCGGGAAGGGCTCGGCGCCCTCCTGGATGACGAAGCCCTCGATGACGTGGGTGAGAATCTGGGGTTTCACGATGGCCTGGGGCGGTTTGTTCTCACCATTGTGGGGGGCGGCGCCGGCGACAGTGGCGGCAGCGCTGCCGGAGCCCGAGGTCATCCCGGGAATGCGGGGCTGCGCATGGAGGCGCTCGGGGGGCTCTGGGGACCCCCGGGGGGGACAGAGACACAAGGAGCGGGGTCAGGTGACGGTGACGCGGGGCCGTGATTTCCATACAGCTGGCACGGGCGGCAGCTGCGCCGCTCCCAGGGACCCCGGGAGGGGGGAGAGGGGGAAAGGGAACCCCGGAATAGCGCGGACACCCCAGGAAGGGCCGGGAAAGGCTCGCGGAGGCACCGGGTCTGCCCCGGGGAGGCCCCAGCCAGCCTCGATCTCCTCCAGTAACACCCCAATCTCCCCCAGTAAATCCCCGATCTCCCCCAGTAAATCTCCAATCTCCCCCAGTAAATCCCCGATCTC
>NW_016690638.1:0-1236 GCF_001604755.1 Lepidothrix coronata
GGAGAGCAGCAGCTCTGGATCCAGGGAGAGCAGCAGCCATGGATCCATTGGAGAGCAGCAGCTCTGGATCCATTGGAGAGCAGCAGCTCTGGATCCATTGGAGAGCAGCAGCCATGGATCCATTGGAGAGCAGCAGCTCTGGATCCATTGGAGAGCAGCAGCTCTGGATCCAGGGGGAGCAGCAGCCCCGGATCCAGGATGTGCCGGAGAAGCCCGAGGCTGTTCCCAGGTGCTTGGGAAGAACCTCCCAGCTCCTGGTGGGAAGGGAAGGGCCATCTGTCACCACTGTCACCAGAGGGACGGCCGAGCCTGGCTGACCCCAGCTTCCTGCTCCTGCTTTTCCTCCTGGGGCTGTAGGGAAAAAAATAGGGGGAAAATGAGGGGAAAAAAAATAGGGAAGCAAGTGCTCTCCAGCAGATTTTGGGGTTTCTGTAGGATCCAGCCTGGAGCTCTTGATGTTTTCCCTTCTCTTCTCAGCAATGGGATTTCCCCAGGATTTTTTTTGCCCCCCCCCCCCCCCCAGCACCTCTGCTTCCCAATGGATCTCTTCCCAACATTGCTCTGCCTGCGCTTTCCAAGTCAGCCCCTCTCACTCCCACCTCCTTTCCTCATTCCATGGGACCCACAGCAGCACTGGAGCATCATTCCAGCAGTTTGGGTTAACTCTCCCCTCTAAGCCCCTTCTCTGAGGAGGCTCCAGGGCTTTTCCAGACTCACTGGGAAGTGGCAGGAATAGGGATAAAAGTGTTCCCTTCTCACAGCCCCCTCTGGAGTTTGCTGCTCCAAATGATCCCAGCAGGTCTCTCCTCCAGAGCCCAGGGAATCCCTGGAGCTGCTGCCCTTGGCCCCCACCTGCACCCAAAGGTGCCCCCCTCTCATCCCAAGGGTTTTCCAAGGTCAGGGGCACTGTGTTTTCCCAAAAAACACGCCCACCACCTCGATCCAGCAATTTCTGCTGCCACGATTTCCACGGGATCACAGTCACCACCCTGCTTTGTGTTCTCTCCACAGGCATTCCCACAATCATGGAATCATGGAATGGTTTGGGTTGGAAGGGACCTTAAAGGTCACCTCATTCCACCCCTGCAGGGGAAGGGGGATCCTGCCCCTCTGCCCCTCTCAGGTGAGATCCCAGTGGGAACAGTGTCCAGCTCTGGGATCCCAGCACAGGGAGGACGTGGAGCTGCTGGAGAGAGTCCAGAGGAGGCCCCGGAGATGCTGCCAGGGCTGGAGCCC
>NW_016690638.1:3241-5000 GCF_001604755.1 Lepidothrix coronata
CCCGATGTCCCGGGATCCCGATACTCCGGGATCCCGATAGCTGCATATCCCCATATCCCAGTGTCCCGGGATCCCGATACTCCGGGATCCCGATAGCTGCATATCCCCATATCCCAGTGTCCCGGGATCCCGATACTCCGGGATCCCGATAGCTGCATATCCCCATATCTCGTTGTACCGATATCCCGGCATCCTGATATCCTGGTATCCCAATACCCCTGTGTCCTGATATCTCCATATCGCGATATTCCGATACCCCAATATCCGCATATCCCCATATCCTGGTGTCCCGATATCCCCATATCCCAATAATCTCAGTATCCCGGTGTCCCGGTATCCCAACATCCCCATATCCCGATGTCTTGATATCCCTATATCCCCATCTCTCGGTGTCTCAATATCCCGGTGTCCTGGTATCTCGATATCCCCATATCCCGACATCCTGATATCCTCATATCCCAATATCTCCATATGCCGGTACCCCAGTGTCCAAATATCCCGGTATCCCAGTATCCCAATATCCTGGTGTCCCGGTATCCCGGTATCCTCATATCCTAATATCCCGTTGTCCCCATATCCCAGTATCCTGGTGTCCTGATATCCTCATATCCCAATATCCCAGTGTTCTGATACCCCAGTATCCCCATATCCCAGTATCCCCATATCCTAGTATCCTCATATCCCAGTATCTTGATATCCTGGTATCCCCATATCCCTATCCTGGTATCCCAATATCCCGGTGTCCCAGTATCCCCATATCCCAATATCCCATTGTCCTCATATCCCAGTATCCTGGTGTCCTGATACCCTCATATCCCAGTGTCACGGTGTCCCGATACCCCAGTATCCCCATATCCCAGTATCCCCATATCCTGGTGTCCCGGTATCCCAATACCCCAGTATCCCCATATCCCAGTATCCTGGCATCCCCATATCCCGTTGTCTCCATATCCCAGTATCCTGATATCCCAGTATCCCCATATCCCTATCCTGGTATCCCCATATCCCAGTGTCCCAGTATCCCAGTATCCCCATATCCCAGTGTCCTGGTATCCCCATATTCCAGTGTCCCAGTATCCCAATATCCCAATGTCCCGGTATCCCAGTATCCCCATATCTCAGTATCCCAGAATCCCCATATCCCGGTGTCCTGGTATCCCCCTGTCCTGGTATTGGTATCCTAACATTCTGGTGTCCCAGTATCCCCATCTCCCGGTATCCCCATCTCCCAGTATCCCAGAATCCCCATATCCCGGTGTCTCGGTATCCCCATATTCCCATATCCTGGTGTCCCAGTATCCCAATATCCTGATGTCCTGGTATCCTAGTATCCCCATCTCCCAGAATCCCCATATCCCCATGTCCCGGTATCCCCATCTCCCAGTATCCCAGAATCCCCATATCCCGGTGTGCCGGTATCCCCATCTCCCCATGTCCCGGTATCCCGGTGTGCCGGTATCCCCATCTCCCCATCTCCCCATGTCCCGGTATCCCGGTGTGCCGGTATCCCCATCTCCCCATGTCCCGGTATCCCGGTGTGCCGGTATCCCCATCTCCCCATGTCCCGGTATCCCGGTGTCCCGCAGTGCAGCGGTTCATCAGCGAGGATCGGCTCCCGCACCTGCTCCTCTATGGCCCGCCCGGCACAGGGAAAACCTCCACCATCCTGGCCTGTGCCAGGCAGCTCTACCGGGACAGGGAATTCGGCTCCATGGTGCTGGAGGTGAGCGGGGACGGGGGGAGGAAAAAGTGGGAGGGA
>NW_016690638.1:5417-10767 GCF_001604755.1 Lepidothrix coronata
GAATCCCACTCCTCAGAAATCCCACAGCCCAGGAATCCCACACCTTGGGAATCCCACCCCTTGGGAATCCCACACCCTGGGAATCCAACCCCCTGAGAATCCCACACCTTGGGAATGCCACACTTTGGGAATGCCACCCCTCAGGAATCCCACACCTTGGGAATCCCACACTCCGAGAATCCCACAGCCCGGGAATCCCACACTGGGAATCATACACCCTGGGAATCCCATCCCTTGGGAATCCCACCCCTTGGGAATCCCACACCCTGGGAGTCCCACCCCTTGGGAATGTCACACCTTAGGAATCCCATAGCCCAGGAATCCCACACCCTGGGAACCCCACACTGAGAATCCCACACCCTGGGAATCCTACACTGGGAATGCCACCCTGGGAATCCCACCCCTTGGGAATCCTACCCTTCAGAAATCTCACACTGGGAATTGCACACCCTGAGATTCCCACACCCTGAGAATCCCACAGCCCAGTAATCCCACAGCCTGGGAATCCCAGCCCTTGAGAATCCCACCTCCTGGGAATCCCACATTCTGAGAATCCCACACTCTGGGAATCCCACCCCTCGGAAATCCCACACTCTGAGAATCCCCACTCTGGGAATTCCCTCCCCAGGAATCTCCCCCCCTGGGAATCCCACCCCTTGGAAATCCCTCCCCCTGGGAATCCCACCCCGCGGGCAACCCCGCCAGCCTCCTCCAGCCTGGCACAGGCTGGGAACTGGGACGAGGCAGCAGCCAACCAAGCCCCCTCCGTCCTCTGCTCCCTCCCCTCGGCAGTGATCGAGAAGTTCACGGAGAACACCCGGTTCTGCCTCATCTGCAACTACCTGTCCCGGATCATCCCCGCCCTGCAGTCCCGCTGCACCCGCTTCCGCTTCGGGCCCCTCACCGCGGAGCTCATGGTGCCGCGGCTGCAGCACGTCATCCTGCACGAGGGGTCAGCGGGGCCCGGGGGCACCCTCCTCACCCCCCTCCCCCCCACGGAGCCGAGCTCCAGGCCGGCATTCCCGCGGCGTTCCCGCGGATCCGCCCGCCCGTGCAGCGCCGGTGTTGTTTTCCAGGGTGGATGTGACGGAGGACGGGCTGAAGGCCCTGGTGACCCTCTCGAGCGGGGACATGCGCAGGGCCCTCAACATCCTGCAGGTGGGACTGTGGCCTGGAGGGGCCTCCTCGTCCTTCCTCTGCATCCCTTTATCCCTCCTATATCCCTCCCCTCCCTCAGAGCACCTCCATGGCCTTCGGGAAGGTGACGGAGGAGAACGTCTACACGTGCACGGGACACCCCCTCAAGTCAGACATCGCCAACATCCTCGACTGGATGCTCAACCAGGACTTCTCCACTGCCTACCGAAGTATCCTTTGCCTTATTCCCTGCTGGGATAAATCCTGCTCTTTCCCAGGGCTCTCCATGCTGGGATATCCTGCTCTGGCTGGGGTGGGTGAAGTGTCCTTTGCCTTGAGGGTTATTCCCTGCTGGAATAAATCCTACTCTTTCCTGGGGATCTCCATCCTGCTCTGGCTGGGGTGGGTGAAGTGTCCTTTGCCTTGAGGGTTATTCCCTGCTGGAATAAATCCTACTCTTTCCTGGGGATCTCCATCCTGCTCTGGCTGGGGTGGGTGAAGTGTCCTCTGCCTTGAGGGTTATTCCCTGCTGGAATAAATCCTGCTCTTTCCCAAGGATCTCCATCCTGGGATGTCCTGCTCTGGCTGGGGTGGGGGAGGCTCGCTGGGGAGGCTCCTCGAGGCTGGCACAGGGATGAGGAGTGGGATCTGGCAGGGAAAAGCCTGGCAGCAAGGCCTTGACTCGCTGCCATCCCAGAAATCACGGAGCTGAAGACGCTGAAGGGCTTGGCCCTGCAGGACATCCTGACCGAGCTCCACCTCTTCGTGCACAGAGGTGGCACACGGGGGGCCCAGCTGAGCTGGGGGGGCCCAGCATCCCCCCCATTCCACACTGATGTGTCCCCTTCCCTCCCCAGTGGATTTCCCGCCCTCCATCCGCATCCAGCTGCTGATCAAGATGGCAGATATCGAGTAAGTGTCACCCCCCCTGCGCCAGGGTCCTGTGCCAGGGTCTTGGTGGGCACTGTGGCAGACCCCAGCCCTGCTCTGGGCTCTTTGGGGGGCACCCCCATGGGTGTAAACACCCTTGGCCCCTGCTCCAGGTACCGGCTGGCCGCTGGCACCAGCGAGAAGATCCAGCTGAGCTCCCTCATCGCTGCCTTCCAAGTCACCAGGGACCTGGTGGTGGCCGAAGCCTGAGTGGATCCTGGGCTTGGATCTCACTGGAGATGGGAGGGATGGAGCTGGAGCTGCTCCCTGCAGCTTTCCCTTCCCATTCTGGAAGCCTGGAGCCCACAGCCAGGACACAAGAGGGTTATTCCCAGGAAATACAGGTGCCTCTAAAGCCCAGCACGTTGCACTGGTCTTGCTTTTCCCTCCTGGGTTGGGGAACCACCAGCTTTGCGTGTTCAGGTGCTCACAAGGGAAAAAGAACCTCCTGGGAATGTCTGGAGGAGACATTCCCTGTCTTCCATCCCAGCCTGGACCAAGCCCTCCAGCACACAGGGAATGTGCTGCTCCAGCCACCAGCTGAGCTGGAGGAGGGGGAAAACCACCCAACACACCCCTGCTCCATGCTCAGCTTGCCCAGAGATCGGGCAGGTTGAGTGCCACGCTCCAGCAGGGAATAAAAACAAAGGAATGGGAGCTGGGGCTGGAGTGAAGCCTCGTGTCCCACCTGGACACCACCAGGGCACTCTGTGAGCCAGGACACGTGAGGAATCGTTCTTTATTTAGTCCACAGAGACCTGCCTGGGCTCGTCCAGCTCCTGCCCACGGTGGGAGAGCGGGACTGAGGGGCCATCCCGGGGCAGGAGGGTGTTCTGGGAGCGGCTCAGCTCCGAGTGACAACAGCCCCGCTCGGCCCTCACCCCACACCATTGCACTGGGAAGCAGAAGCACCTGACCCAACCCCTGCAGCCAGCGGGGACAGGGGGACCTGTGTCCCCTCCCAGCTCTGCCCCTCGCCCTCTGCACGTGTTTTTTGGCTGGGTTTTAGTAGTATTACACCGAAAAGATCCCTCCACGTCCCCACACACGGCCCCAAAAAGCGGGGGAGCGGCGACCCTGCTCCCACCCCCGGCTCACGGCTCGGCGTTCCTGCGGTGCCTCCGGCCCTGCCGCCGGGCACGGGGCCCTCACCTCCGTGCCTCCGCCCTCCCTGCCGCCTTAGAAAGTCCGGTAAGTGAGGAATTCCTTCAGCTTCCTGGGAATGGGCAGCGCCAGGACCTGGTAGGTGGTGAGGAAGGTGCGCAGAGCTTTGCGACACAAGTGCTTGAGCGAGGAGAGCACCCGCGGGGCCGTCCAGAACTGCACGTGGCCATCCCTGGTCCTGCAGCAGCATCCAACGAACCACGAGCACGGAGCAGAGAGTTCCAATTACCCCCAAAGATCCCGAGCTGGCCACAGCCCAGGAAAACCATCCTGCACCCCCAGGGAAGCCCGGAGTGGACCCGGAGCTGGGAGGAGGAGGGAGCAGCCTCTTGTTTCTCCGCCCTCTCCCCCTGTTTACTCACCCCGTGGCAATGAAACCTCCGTGAGGGAAGTAGATGCAGCACAGACCGTTGGTCATGGGGGCAAAGGCCACTGGAGAGCGAAGCTCCAACGCCCAGATCCTCAGGAGCCTGTGGAGAAAGGGAGGGGACACGATGCCAGGTCCACATTCACGCAGTGCCCGCTGCCAAAACAAAGCCTCTGGGATCACCCGAAGGCACAAACGCTGGAGGATTTGCTTCCCAGGGGTTTGAGTCTGTCCCCTGCACAGCAAGTGACATGCTGAGGGACACAGGAGGAGGACATGGGTCCTGGCTCGTTGCTCCAAGGGGTGACAGGGCCCTGGCCTTGCTACCCCTTGCCACAGCCAAGCTTGGGGATCCCAAGCTGCTGTTCCCAGCAGCCTGCCCTTTTCCCTGCTCCAGGAATTGGTGGGGACGCGGTACACGAGGTCTGTTCCCCACATCCTGAGCTCCTGGTTGGTTCTGGTCCCCTCCTGGGTCCCCAGGGGGGTTCACTCACCTGTCATCTGCCACCGTGGCCAGGTAGAGACCCTCTGGGGAGAAGCAGACGGAGCGCAGGGAGCTGGTGTGGATGTCACTGCTGTAATCCAGCGGGGAATGCAGGGGGACATGGCTGGGGGGGGGAGAACAGCCCAGTGTCAGCCCTGGGCTGCCAGGAGCCCCCTCCCCAGTGCTGCCAAGCCAGACCCCCATCCTGCCCCTGGGCTCTGGGGAGAGGGGGTGGCCATGCCCAGCTAGGAGGGAAAGGCACGTCCAGCCCTAAAAACCTCCACAACATCCAGCCCTAAAAATCCCCACGGCATTGTTCTACCCCATTTCATGGTGTCCCCCTGGCTCCATCCCACAGTGTAGAGGGGGTGGCCGTGCCCAGCCAGGAGGGAAGACCACATCCAGCCTAAAAATCCCCACAGCATTGTTCTGTCCCCTCCCATGGTGTTCTCCAGCTCTGCACCACAGCACAGAGGTGGTGGCCATGCCCAGCTAGGAGGGAAAGCCACATCCAGGGCTAAAAACCCCCATGGCATTGCTCTGCCCCCTCCCACAGTGTCCCCTGGCTCTGTACCACAGTAGAGAGACAGTGGCCATGCCCAGCTAGGAGGGAAAGCCACATCCAGCCCTAAAAACCTCCACAACATCCCGCCCTAAAAATCCCCACAGCATTGCTCTGCCCCCTCCCATGGTGTCCCCCTGGCTCCACCCCACAGTGTAGAGGGGGTGGCCATGCCCAGCTAGGAGGGAAAGCCACATCCAGCCCTAAAACCCTCTACAACATCCAGCCCTAAAAATCCCCACAACATCCAGTCCTAGAATTCCCCACAGCACTGCTCTGCCCCCTCCCACAGCGTGTCCCCCTCTCTGCACCACAACACAGAGATGGTGGCCGTCCCCAGCTAGGAGGGAAGGTCACACCCAGCCCTAAAAGCCCCCCTGGCATCCCCGTGCCCCCTCCCAGGGCGTCGCCCTCCCCGCACCGCAGGGTCCGGAGCTGCTCCCCGGTGTAGGGGTCCCACATGATGACACAGGCGTCGTAGGAGCCGGTGACGAGCAGCGCCGAGTCCGGGGAGAAGTCGCAGGACACGACACTGCTCTGGTGCCCCTCCAGCCTCCGGATCAGGGTGTAGGACCTCATGCTCCACAGCAGCGCCTGGGGGACAGCGACAGGGACAGGGATCGGGCTGGGCATCCTTCCAGGAAGGATATTGAGGTGCTGGAGCAGGTGCAGAGAAGAGCAGCGAGGCTGGGGAAGGGACTGGAGC
>NW_016690638.1:16862-22015 GCF_001604755.1 Lepidothrix coronata
CCCGCACCCCGAATTCCGCACCCCTCCGGCCTCCCTGTGCCCCCCGCTACACCTGGCAGCGCGGGGGGGGGCCACCAGGGCACCGACGACCCCCATCAACCCCCAGTGCCCTCCAACCCCCCCGGCTCGGGGTCCCCAGTGCAGAGAAGTCGGGGTGGGGGCAGCTATGGGATCGGGGTGCTGCACCCACAAGCACCCCAAGATCTGCTGGAGTTGCCCCATTTTCATTCAGCACAGCCCCCCCTCTGAGGGCTGGGGGCACTCGTGGGGGGTCCCATGGGGGTCTTGGGGCACCCCTGTGCCCGCAGCTGCTTCTTTTCCTCATCCTCAGCACCAACGTTCACCCCTGGCAACCCCCCCTCCCCAATTTGGGGTACAGACAGAGCCCCCCGCCCTTGTGCCCATCCCTTGTGCCCCTCAGCTCTGAGGGGACAGAAGCCCCCCAGCCCAGGTGCCACCCCTGTGCCACAACCCCCGTGCCTCAGTTTCCCCGTCACCCACACGGGTGGTCACTGGCCCGCGATGGGACCCCCGCGGTGGGTTCCCGGTGGGCTCCCGGTGGGCACGACGCCAGCCCAGCCGAGCTGTGCCCGCCTTGGCTCGGGCAGGAGCAGGGGGGAGCGGAGCGGCGAGAAAAACAACCGAGAAAGAGGAAAAGGGAAGAACAGACCGCGGGAAGCGGCGGCGGGGGAGGAGGAGGAGGCCGGTACTGGCAGCGTTTTGGGGGGGCTCGGGGCGCCCATCGCAGCCCCCCATGCACACTCCTGGGTGCCCACCCCGAAGTTCGGAGCTCAAAGGGTGGTGGAGGGGAAGGACCGGCCCGCTAAGGACGTGTGAGTGGCTCAGGGGGGGTTCTCGACCCCGCTATTTCCCCCAGACCCCCTCCGGGAGATGTGGTGGGCAGGGGGGTGCTGGGTGCTCTGCTCTCCCTGGGTGCCCTGCTCTCCCTGTTTGCTCTGCTCTCCCTGTTTGCTCTGCTCTCCCGGGGTGCCCTGCTCTCCCTGTTTGCTCTGCTCTCCCTGGGTGCCCTGCTCTCCGTACAGTTTCGGGGGGTCCCTGCTTGCACCCATCCCGGTGACCCATTGCCCCCAGAGTGGGGATCCGGGGGTGCAGGGACTGCCAGCCCCTCCTGCCAGAGGTGTATGAGCCCCCAAACCCTGGAGGATCCCTTTGCTGCCCCCCAACAGGGTGGGCACCCCCAAGGCTGTGGGTAACACTAGGGGGGCACAGCGCCCTGCACCCCCACACCTGCCCTCTTTGTGGGGAAGGGGGTGCTGAGCAGGGGGGTGCGGGGAGGCCCCCACCTGCTCCTGTCCCGGGGGCGCGGCTCAGCAGTGCTGGGCTCCTCCCGATGTGCCAGCTTGGCACCAGGGCTGCTCCCGGGGCCGGCCAGCTGGGAATGCTGGGGGCACCGGCTTCTACTTGCCCCAGTTTCCCCCCCGGTGGGGGTCACAGTGCCATGCTGGGTGCCCCACTGCGGGGTCTGGGCACACAGCAGCACAAGGATGCCCAGCGCCACTCCCAGTCCCCCCTCAAACCCAGCTGGGGTGACCTGCTCCCAGTTCTTGTCCTGTGGCTGGGACAGAGATTGGGGTCACCTCCCTCGCCCCACTCAGGGTCCCAATCCTTGTGGAAGCACCTCCTGTCATCCCCTGGGGATTTGGGACTCCAGCAGCACCCCTGGGTGCTGATCCAGCTGCCATAAATGAGTGGAAACGGGCTTTTCAGGGATCAGGTGGATGATCCCTGGATCCTTCTCTCCTCCCTCCATCCCGTGCTCCCCATGGAAGGGGTTAAGGCCAGGCTGGGCCCTGGGCCAGGCCGGTGTCACCCTGACACTGTGGGTTGTCACAGAGGCTTGGGCTGGGCTGTGCTGCCGGAGAGACACCGGTACCCGCGGGTGGGGGGCACAGGGTGACAGCTTGGGGTGTCCCACAGCGGGTCCCCAGCTCCAGGAGCACTGGGAAAAGGGAGTGTCCCCATCCTGGTGTCAGCTCAGGAACTGGGCTGAGACCCAGCAATTCACCTCACCCCCGGGGCTGCTGCTTCACTGGAGGGGTTTGAACGCCCCAAGAGCAGCCCCCCAGGGTGGGTGGGACCCCCAAGAGTGGGGCTGACCCCACAAACCCCCCTCCCCTGCGCAGGTCTGGCTCCAGAGATCCCTCCTGCATGGTCAAGGTGGGCAACGAGGTGGTGGCCAGGTATGAGGCACTGTCCCACCCTGGGAGGGGACACGTGGGGACAGGGAGATGCAGCCACCTCTCCCCTCCCTGGGGACAGGACAGGTGTGGAAGAACCTTGAGCCCTTTTTGGGGGGAGGAATTAACCCTGTGCTTGAGGAGAGGCTGGGGACAGGGGTGACACAGGGCTTGTCCTCCCCTCTCCACACCAGGAAGGGCCCTCGCTGTGTCCACCTTGGGGACAGCAGTGATGCCAACCCGTGTATGACAATGCTAAGGGGGCTCAGTGGGGAATATGGTGCCAGCCCTGCTTGGGGACTGGGGGACAAGGGGCAGAGCTGGTGGCACAGAGGGTCACGGGGTACCCGGGGTCAGTCCCCCTCAGACTGCTTGGCTCCCACGCTGGGTTTGGCTTCAAAATTGGGGGAATTCTCCCTTTGGCTTGAAAACTGAGGGGAAACTGAGGCCTGGCCTGGGCTGCCCCTCTGCTTTTGGGGGTGTACATGTGTGTGCACGTGTGTGCACATGTGTGAGTGTACACACACACACACACACACAGTCACACACACAGCTGACAGATGGAGCAGGCAGCAGAGCCAGCATCCCGCTGCCATGGCAACTGAAGCGGCTACCAAGGCAACGGGATGGCCACGGGGACAGCACGGCCATGGGGACAGATTGGGGGGGACAGCAGAGCCCCCCCAGCTGGGCCATTTGGCCCCCAGGGACTGGAGGGGGAAAGGGTTCCCCTGGAAACAGGGACAACACTCTCCCCAGCATCCCATGGCACCCCCTGGATGCCCCTGGATATACCCGGGCAAGCTGGGAAAACGGGGGAACGCGGGGGTGCAGGGACATTCCGGCAGGGATGTGCCCCCTGCCCACTGCTCCCCTCTGACCCCCATCTCCCCACAGGGGTCTGGCCCCACGGGACCCCTCAGGCCCCTCGGACCCCTTTGCCCGGGGGTTGTGCTGCGGGCACATGCTGGGCACAGCCGTGAGCCGGGGGTGGGTGCTGGCACCCCGAGGCTTGGGCACCTCTGCCCCCCACGGCCACCAGTCCCCGTGCCCAGTGGGTGGTTGAGAAAACCCTTTCCCGTGCTGGGATGAGGGGCTGGAGTTGGAGCTGCCAGAAGGAGAAGCTGTGCTGAGTGTGGAGTGGTGGGGCTGGGACATCGTGGGCAAGAACAACTTCCCGGGATGGGTGAGGACCCTCGGGGCACACCAGCACGGGCAGGGTCCTGGGGGCACCTCTGCACCCCCATCCCCTGTGCGTGGAGCGAGCACAGCTCAGGAGCCACAGGGTTGGGGCAGTGCCACACCCACACCCTGCATGTCCTGGGCTCTCCCCACACCGAGGTCCAGCACGGGGTGCTGGCATTGTCCCCTCCCCCAGCCCCTGCCTCTGGCCCCCCAGGGCGAGTTCCCCTTGGACACCATCAACACGGACCCCACCAGGGGCTGGTTCCAGCTCCTGCCCTCGCCCAGCACCAGCCAGGACCACGGGTGAGCGATGGGACAGGCAGAGGGGACAGGCAGAGGGGACAGGCAGAGGGGACAGGCAGCTGCTCCCAGGGCAGCACAGGAGGCACCCCATGGAGGGTGGTGGGCACAGGACCCAGACGAGCCCCCCCGTGCCATCGCAGGGGGCATCTGGGTGCCCTGGGGCTGGTGTTGGACACGGTCCTGCCCCCCACACACAACCAGCCCCTCATCCAGCTCTCACCCAGTCCGTCCTGTGCCTGGACCAGGTGGGTGCTGAGGGATGGGGGGACCCCCGGGGGTGGCTGGGGACCATCTGAGCGCAGGGGCCTCGCCGTGCCCACTCTGCCCTCCCCACAGCCTCCTGATGGCACAGTCCTGGACATCCTGGAGGAGTTGACCTCAGGGGAGAGCCGGCAGGACGTGGTCACCAAGCTGGTGAACATCTTCCTGGGGCAGGGGCTGGCTGTGCCCCTCCTGGACTGTGTCACCACCCATGAGTTGGCCAGGACCAGTAAGTGCCAGGGCTGGGGCACCGCCTGCCAGGGCTGGGGCACCGCCTGCACCGAGAAACCCCAAGCCACGGCCTCCCCAGACCTACATGGGGAAAGAGTGGGGCCACCAAGGCGGAGCAGGAAAAGTGCCACATGTCCTTGGGGTTGGGCACACCGGGGACAGCTGGGGCATCACCCTGTGCCCGCCTTGCCACAGCCTCTGTGCTGTTCCAGCTGATCCCAACACCCTGTTCTGCTCCAACTCAACGGCCTCCAAGTCCACGGAGCAGTTCATGAGGGTGAGCGTGGGAGGGGACACTGGCCCGGTCCCCACTGTGCCCCCCACGATGCCATCGGGGTGCAGAGCTGGGTCATGTCCCAGCAGGATGTTTGGGGACACATTTGGTGTCCCCGTGCCTTGCAGGCTGTGGGGCTGCCCTGCCTGCACGAGGTCCTGAAGCCCGTGGTGAGCCACATCCTTGAGGAGAAGAAGCCCATGGAGCTGGAGCCCGGCAGGATGGGGCTGAGCCAGGGCAGGTGGGCACAGGGGGGACACGGGTGGCACTGGAATGGGCTGCCCAGGAGGGGATGGAGTCACCACCCCTGGGGGTGTTTAGGACAGAGTGGACGTGGCATCAGTGCCATGGTCTGGGTGACACGGTGGGGTTGGGTCACAGGGTGGACTCGATGATCTCAGAGGGCTTTTCCAGCCTGGTTGATCCCGGGATTCTGTGTGACTTGGGGGGCAGATGTGGCACCCTCGTCATCCCTGTGTCCCCTGCAGGGGGGCCACCCATTGCTGCTGAGCCCGTGGGTCACCTCCATGGCTTTTGGCTGGTCCCAGGGACATGGGGACACAGGGATACAGGGACATGGGAACACAGACACGGGGACACAGACACGGGGACACACGGACACGGGAACACAGACACGGGGACACAGACACGGGGACACACGGACACGGGAACACAGACACGGGGACACAGACACGGGGACA
>NW_016690638.1:23870-25224 GCF_001604755.1 Lepidothrix coronata
GGGGGGTACAACAAGTGGGTGCTGGGGGGGTGGTACAACAGGTCAGCGCCACTGTGGGTCCTTGGGGGGTGCCACAGGTGGGCACTGAGCACTGACCCCAAGCCCTGGCTGCAGGGGCAGCACCCATCGGGCAGTGGCTGCAGGAGGTGCTGCGGGACCTGGACATCGCCCACGCCGCCTTCGCCCGCCGTGATGAGGGCCCAGAGCCACCCCGAGCCCCCCCCGTGCCCCGAGCCCACCCTGTGCCCAGAGCCCCCCCACCCCCTCGGGGAGCCCCTCCTGTCACGGCGGGCGGCGCAGGGACCCGAGCGGGGACACGGAGGGGACGCGGGGCCACCAGCCCGGCGCGGGGTGTATTGTGTAACACAGAGATGTACATGGCACCGGCGGGACGCGGCTCCGTGGGGCAGCGGCGGGCGGCGCGGGCGGCGCGGGTGGCACGGGTGGCACAGACGGCTGACGCGCAAAGAGGCCACGGGTCGGAAAGCACCAGCCCACGATGCATCGCCACGAGAGCGGGACGGACGGACGGACAGACGGAGGGACGGACGGACACACACGGGGACGCGTGGTGGGTGGCACCGGGTGGCGCGGGGCGGGGCTGCGGCGAAGCGGCGCAGGCGGCGGTGGCACGGGCGGGGGCGGGGGGCGAGGGGGCCACCCCCTCGCCCACCTCAGTCCTTGAGGGTGGCCTCGGACACGCCCTGGGCCAGCAGCTCGGCCAGCACGTTGTCCAGGTAGTTGGGGTCGGGGTACCCGTGGCCCGTCAGGTTGGAGCCGAACTCGGTCTTGTGGTGGATCTCGTTCCACACCACCGTGTCCGACTCGCCCGTCGTGTTGGACGTGCCGATGGTGAAGATGAGCCGCCGGTCCCAGGCCACGATCAGCAGCTTCAGCACCTGCCGGGGGTCAGGGCTCACCCACCCGGCACAGCCCAGCCTGGCACGGCCAGGGGTGACTCACCCAGCACCCACAGCCCAGCCTGGGTGGGCAGGGGTGACACACCCAGCACCCCTGGACCAGACTGGCACGGCCACGGATTGCCCATCCGGCACCCCTGGACCAGCCTGGCAAGGCCATGGACTGTTCATCCAACACACCCATCCCAGCCCCCATGGATTGCCCACCCAGCACCCCCAGCCTGGCACAATCATGGATTGCTCATCCAACACCCCCATCCCAGCCTGGCACAGCCATGGATTGCCCATCCAACACCCCCATCCCAGCCTGGCACAATCATGGATTGCCCAGCCTGGCACAGCCATGGATTGCCCATCCAACACCCCCATCCCAGCCTGGCACAATCATGGATTGCCCAGCCTGGCACAGCCATGGATTGCCCACCCAGTATTCC
>NW_016690638.1:27945-33500 GCF_001604755.1 Lepidothrix coronata
CCCATCCAACACCCCCCAACACTCACCCAGCACCCATCCAGCACACACCCAACATCCCCCAGCCCCACCACACCCAACCAGCACCCACCCCAACCTCCCAGCACCCCCGCAGCACCCACCCAACAGTCCCCCACACCCATCCCCATACCCACACAGAACCCACACCCACCCAGCACCCCCCAACACCCTCCAGCACCCCCCACACCATCCAGCATCCCCAACATCTCCCAACATCCCCCAACACCCCCACAGCATACACCACCCCACAACACCTCCCTGCACCCATCCAACACCCCCCAACACTCACCCAGCACCCCCTAGCACCCCTCACACCCACTCAGCACCCCCCACACCCACCCAGCAACCCCCAAACACCTCCCAGCACCCCTCAACACCTCCCAGCACCCATCCAGCACCCCCCAACACCTCCCAGCAACCCCCACACCCACCCAGCACCCACCTAACATCCCCCAGCTCCCCCCAACACCCCCCACCCCCTCACCCCAGCCCCCCCATGGCGGGGGGCGCGGACCTTGTTGCCGTTGTTGTACATGGCGAGCAGGCACAGCAGGTGGTACATGTGCCCGCACTTGCCCAGCTTGCCCACCAGCTCCGGCTTGATGCCCCTGGGGCTCAGGACGCCCTCGTAGCCGGAGGAGGTGACCAGCCGCTCCATGCAGATGGTGCAATCCTGCCGGGATCGGGAGAGCCGGGATCAGCGTCCCGCTGGGATGAGCGGGTCCCCCCCGGCGCTGTGCCCGGCGCGGGGCGATGCCCGTCCCCTCAACCCCCCACCCCGGGTGCCCGCTCACCTCGTCCGGGGGGTTCTTCACCTTCTGGATGTACCGGCGCACCACGTCCTCGGGGGTCTTGCCTGCCGCGGGCACAGGGGGGGAAGGGAGGGCGTCAGAGCCTGCCCGCGGTGCCCAGAACCCCCTATCACCGGGACGGGGACAGCCCTGTCACCGAGGGTGGGGACAGCCCTGCCACCCAGGATCAGGACAGCCCTGCCACACCCTGCCACCACGATGGGGACAGCCCTGCCACCCCCTGATAGCGGGATGGGGACAGTCTTGCCACCGAGGATGGGGACAGCCCTGCCATCCTCTGCCACCACAATGGGGACAAGCCTTCCACCCTCTACCACCACGGTGGGGACAGCCCTGCCACCGAGGATAGGGACAGCCCTGCCACCCCCTGCCACCACGATGGGGACAGACCAGCCACCCACTGTGGGGACAGTCTTGCCATCCCCTGCCACCACGATGGGGACATCTCTGACACTCCCACTCAGGATGGAGACAGACCTACCACCTACTGTGGGGACAGTCCTGCCATCCCCTGCCACTAAGATGGGGACAACCTTTCCACCCACGATGGGGACAGTCCTGCCACCCTCTGCCACCGGCATGGGGACAGCCCTGCCACCCGCTGCCATCACGATGGGGACAGCTCTGACACACCCACCCAGGATGGGGACAACCCTGCCACCCAGGATGGGGACAGCCCCCCCCGTGCCTCAGTTTCCCCCCCACAGGGACTGGCACGTCCTGGTGCCCCTGATCCCGCAGGGACACGGGTGGCTCCGATCTCAGGGACACGAGTGGCTTTTATCCCACAGGGACACAGGTCGCTTTGATCCCAGGGACATGGGTGGCTCCAGTGACTCAGGGACACGGGTGGATCTCATCCCAGGGACACGGGTGGCTCTGATTACAGGCACACGGGTGGCTCCAGTGACTCAGGGACATGGGTTGCTCTGATCCCAGGGACACAGGTGGCTCTGATCCCACAGGGACACGGGTGGCTCTGATCCCAGGGACACGGGTGGCTCTGATCCCACAGGGACACGGGTGGCTCTGATCCCAGGGACACGGGTGGCTCCTCACTCTTCTTGAGCTGCTTCTTCTTGGTTTTCCTGCAGATGCCGTTGACTCCGGGCACAGGTTTGATGTCGCTCTTGCTGACGGGCGGCGGGTGCAGGATGGGTTTGGGGGCGCGGGTCAGGCACACGGGCAGCCCGGCGGCGCACATGAGTATCCCCGTCATCCCTGCGCCGAGGAAAGGGGCTGTCTGTCCGTCCGTCCGTCCGTCCTTCCCGTCGCCTGGCAGCGGCCCGACCCCGTGCCCTGCCCGCGATGTCACCCGGCGGTGACACGCAGCCGGCGGCCGGACCGCCCTTACCTGCGAGGGCGGGATGGACGGGGCCGGTGCCGTTCAGGTTCTTGACCGGGAGGGCCGGGACCCTGCACGGAGAGGGGAGGGGAAGGGGCTCAACCCGGCTGGCAGGGCTGGCACTGTGCCCTGCTCGCATGGCGTGTCCCCAGGGCAGCGTCCTCCCCACGGGACACAGGGCAGGATGTCCCCTCACCAGCCCTGGGGGGCTGCTGTCCCTGGGGACAGTGCCAGCCCCGTGGGACACAGGGCAGGGTGTCCCCTCACCAGCCCTGAGGGGGCTGCTGTCCATTCCCACGGGGCTGGCACTGTCCCCAGGGTAGTGCCCTCCCCGTGGGACACAGGGCACAACGTCCCCTTACCAACTTGAGGGGCTGCTGTCCTATCTCACAGGGCTGGTACTGTCCCCAGCTCCCCATGGGACACAGGACAAGGTGTCCCATCGCCAGCTTGGGGGACTCCTGTCCCATCCCACAGGGGTGGCACTGTCCCCAGGCAGTGTCCTGCCCACGGAACACAGGGCAGGGTGTCCCGTCCCGTGGGGTTGTCACCCAGTGCCACCCCTCCATCCCTGGGCACCCGATGGCACTGGGGACATCACGCCATCCTTGACCCAGGGTGGAGCTTCATCAGGGTGTCCCGATGGTGACATCCAGTGTCCCACATCCCCACGGGAATGGGGTGTCCATGGGGGGTAGGATGGAGGGAAGGGAGGGAAGGGAAGGAAAGGAGGAAGGCAGGGAGGGAGGGAGGAAGGAAGGAAGGGAGGAAGGAAGGGAAGGAAGGACTGAGGCAGGCACTGGGATGAAGGACAAGGAGCAAAGCCCAGCAGAGCCCTGTGCCCAAGTGCTCCTGCCCTGGGGGATGGGAACAGCCCCCACCAGTGGCATCATCCCCCTCCCTGCCCCCAAAGCCCCCCTGCCCCGGCCATGGCAGTGATGAGTTCGGCAGTGCTCAGCCTCACAGGAACCGCGGCTGGGGGCGTTTTCCCTCACATTCCCAAAGCTCCTTCACTCCCCCCAAGGCCTTCAGCCCCCACCAGGGCATTCCTGGTCCCCTCTTACCTGTCCATGGGGGCGCATGGGATGGGACCTGGGTACCAGGACAGGGACAGGGACAGGGACAGGGACAGCGACAGGGACGGCTCAGCCCAGCACGTGGCACGTGGGGGCCAAAGCAGGACATAGAGGGGAATGAAACGTGCCAGGGGCTGCTCAGTGACCCCACCTGACCCCCAGTCCCCACCTCCCAGCCCGGTGCCAAGGGCCCTGAGGGGACACCAGGACAACCCCCCGAGGGGTAGAGCCGTGGGGACGTGGGTGTCAGGACAGGGACTCCCCCCAGGACACTCACCCACCCCCCTGCCCTCCGTGAGTCATTCCCACATGGACACGGGGGCTGCACTGCCTGCCCAGGGACCTGCCTGGTGGCATCGTGCCACCAGCTGTGTCACACACCCCCTCTGGCCATTGGCGACACAATTCCCCCGGGGAGCAGGCACCCCACGTCCTCCGGCTGCCATGGAGAGCGTGGCACGGCATGGCACGGCATGGCACGGCATGGCACAGATCACCACACCCCCTCCGCAGCGATCCCGGGGCCAGCCGGGGCGAGCCAGGCGTCCCTCCCGCCAGCACGTCCCCAGGGTGGGCACCCCGGGGCTGGAGGTGGCACGGTGCCACACGGGCTGGGGCCGCTCGTGCCAGCGGGGGACGAGGCACCTCCATCACCCCCGCCCCCCCTCCCGGGTGCCACCCCCGCCCCGCTTACCCCGGGGGCACGGCGGCCCTGGCGCCCAGTCCGGCCCCGCGCTGCGTCCCGGGCCGGTTGAGGTTGTTGAGCCCGGTCAGCGCCGCGCCGGGCACGCTCTGCCCGGGGGCGAACCCCGCGCCGGGCACCCGCAGCCCCTCGCCCTTGGCCGTGCCCCCCGCCCCCGCCGCCGGCCCCGGCGGCCACAGGGCCCCCCCGGCGAAGGTGCTGCTCTGCCGGACGGCGCCGGGGTAGAGTTTGCGGCGCTGCGATGCCAGGATGGCGTTGGAGGCGGCGCGGGTGCTGTTGACCAGCAGGCACTGCGGGCACGAGCAGGGGGTCCCCGTGCTGGCGCCCACCGGCCACGACTGGGATTTGGGGATGGAGCCCATGGTGAGGGGGTAGGCCAGGTCCATGCGGCGCCGGAGCCGCCGCTTGCGCTGCGTCTGCCGGTTCATTTGGGACATGCTGCTGAAGTAGATGAGGTAGCAGAAGCCCAGGGAGGAGAGGTCCAGCCAGGGGTGCTGCTTCTCGTAGGCGTTCTGGATGGTGATGCAGATGTCCATGTCGTAGGGAGTCCAGGAGTTGTTGTCGTTCTCCCATTCCCACACGATTCCCTTGCCCGGAGCTGAGGAGGGGTCGTAGAAGTTCCTCCGCACGGGCCGCATGGTTCCTGGGGAGACAGTGGGGGTGGCACGGCGGGGTCCGGCGCCCCGAGGTGCCAGCAGAGGGACCCACACTCACACGGACACGCCTGCACCCAGCTCCCAACCCGGCATTCCGCAGGGACTGGGATGCAGAGGCACTTCGGGGTGAAGCAGCCGCTCCCCCCTCCATAAAGGGGTGCGGGGGGGGAGGACCAACACACCCCACCAGGCTGTGCTTCCCTAGGGATGTATCCGACCCGCAGCCCACCGCTGGTGGTGGTGATTTGGCCACCGGCTGCTCTGCCAGCCCTCGGGTGCCCTGGGAAGGGCGATGCTGCCCAGCTCCAGCGCTCCTTCCCATCCTTTTTCCATCCCTCCGGTCCAGAGCCACCTCCAGCCTCCCCGGCCGGGGTCCCGCGGCCATCCCGGGGCACGGGAAGCATTTCCCGGTCAGGAGAGGTTTCCTGACAGCTGCCGGCAGTCACACGGCCAGGCATTGTCCCCAAATCCCGGCCCCGCCGCCGCTTTGGGACCGGGCTGGATGTCCCGGCCCCCTCCGAAGCTCTGCGGGGGGAGGAGGCAGCGCAGCCCCCTCCTCAAGTGCCCCCCTGGCACGGGGCCTCTCCATCCCCTCGCCGGCACCGTTTGCCCAGCTCGATTAAAGGCACTAATTAACGGTCATTAATCATCGGCCGCATCAGGCGGCAGAGCCAGGCCCAGCTGCCGCCTTGTGCTGAGGCAGCTCCGCCGGGGCCGCGGGAGGGAGGCGGGGGGGCTGCCCGGGCCTGCTGCCTGCTCCTGCCTGCGCCCCAAGCCCCGCTGCCTGCTCCTGCCTGCGCCTCAAACCCCACTGCCTGCTCCTGTCCACATCCCAAACCCCACTGCCTGCTCCTGCCTGTGCCCCAAACCCCACTGCCTGCTCCTGCCTGCACCCCAAACCCCACTGCCTGCTCCTGCCTGTGCCCCAAACCCCACTGCCTGCTC
>NW_016690638.1:34038-41538 GCF_001604755.1 Lepidothrix coronata
ACATACGCATCCCGTATCCATCGGTCCTTGCAACTGTATCCCACATCCCCCACCTGCTCACATCCCCATCCCAAATCCCACATCCCCCACCTGCTCACATCCCCATCCCAAATCCCACATCCCCCTGTCTGCTCACAGCCCCATCCCAAATCCCACATCCCCCTGTCTGCTCACAGCCCCATCCCAAATCCCACATCCCCCTGTCCCTAACGTCCCCATCCCACATCCTTCTACCTCTCACATTCCCATCCCAAATCCAGTCCCCTCTGTCCCTCACATCCCCATCCCACATCCCATATCCCTCTATCCCTCACATCCCCATCCCAAATCCCACACCCCCCAGCCCCTCACATCCCCAAATCCCACATCCCCCTGTCCCTCACATCCCAAATCCCACACCCTCTGGCCCCTCACATCTCCATCCCAAATCCCATACCCATGTCCCTCACATCCCAAATCCCCCTGTCTGCTCATATCTCCATCCCAAATCCCGCATCCTCCTGCTCACTCACATCCCCATCCCACATCCCCCTGTCCCTCACATCCCCATCCCACAGGGGTTGTGGGAAGATTCCCCATCCCAAGCCCGTGTCCCCACACTCAGCTCCATGTCCCCAAGGGCCACCAGCTGTCCCCAGCCCCCCCAGCCCCTGCCCACCCCCCCAGCCTTGCAGGAGCCACAGGACCGAGCCAGTGTCCCCAGGGCCACCGGGAGGGGACACGTGTCCCTGCTCTCGGAACGGGGTCACCTCGTTTCATTCCATCACTGGGTTTCTCCCTCCCCGGGGGGTTTGGGATGGGCCGAGGAGCCCCCTGCCCACCTTCCCCGTGTCCCCATGTCACAGCAGGCACCCTCAGACCAGGGGACCCTCGTGTCCCCAAGCACCACAAGGCACGGGACAGCCTCCAACCCCTGGGCCTCACCCACGGGAAGAGATGATGGACAGAGATGGATACGGGGATGGGGCACATGGAGACCGCGATGCTGAGGGGCCCTGTCCCCTCCCGTGCCAGCCCTGGGCACAGCAGGGCCCCTCTCCCAGCACCCCTGTCCCCAAGCCCTGCTGGCACAGGGACTGTGGTACCAGGAACATCCCGGGAATGCGCCCAGCAGAGACCTCACCCCAAACCCTGCTGTGGCCCCACCTCAGGCACACATTCCCAGGGATCTCCCAGCACCGCAGCCATGGGATGCTGTCAGAGGATGGGCCCTGGCCAAAGCTGGCAGGAGGTGGCACGGGGACAGCCAGGGTGTCCCGGTGGCTCCTGCAGCTCTGCGTCAGTGCGGGCACCGGCACGACCCGCGGGGTCTGTGCTGACTCAGGGCTGCCGGTGCCAAGCTGCCCTTTGCCAAGTCCGTGACCGGCTGGAGACCGACTCCGAGCCAGGCTGGATGGCAGAGGCAGGGGGCAGGTCCCTGGCTTTGTCCCCATCGCTGTCCCCAGCCCCTGGCAGGAGCCACGTCCTCGTTTGGGGTCATTTGGCATCACTGGTGACGGTGACAGTGGCACTGGTGGCCGGGCTGAGGTGGCACAGCCAGGGGGGTCCCGCTCTGGGGCATCCCAAGGCCAGTCTATTGGGAGCTGGGGGTGTCACCCCATGTGTGGCAGGTCCCTGCCTGCTCTGCCTGGCCTGCAGCCGGATCCTGCCCTTGGTAGGGGTGCAGGGATGGGCAGGGAAGCACCCAGAATGGCACATCCCCCGTGGCACAGCTGGCACACGCCGGTTTAATGGGTCACACCGTGACGGGGACACATTTAACGGGGTCTGGGCTTGGTCCCAGTGTGGGACCAGCTCTGATTTCCCACAGGATCCGTGGCCTGGATGTGCTGCTGCAGCACCAACCAGCACAGCCACGCATCTGCAACCAGCCCAGTGCCCACCACAGCTCCCAGTGCCCAAACTGGGGCCTGCCCAGTCCCGGGGGGATCCCACACGGAGCAGCTTTGAGGGGAAGATGAGTGGACAGTGGGATAATGGGACACACCACCCAGCACAGCAGCCCCAGTGGGGAGAGGGGATGGAGGGATGTGGGGACAGATCCCTTCAGGGTGTAGGTCCAGGATGGAGAGGGAAAGGAAAGAGCAGGAAGAGCCTGGAGAGGTCCATGGGGGGACCAGAGCCCAGCAGGGCGAGGAGAGGAGAGAGGGAACGGGAGGGACAGATGGATGGACAGATGGAGGGAGGAATGGAGGGATGGAGGGAGGGGGGGATGAAGGGATGGATGGATGTGGGAATGAAGCAACAGACCAGTAAGCAGAGAAACACAGGGAGGGAAGGAAGGATGAGGGGGTGGCTGGATGGATGGACGGGTGGATGGATGGATGGATGGATGGAATGACAGACAAACAGTGACAGATTCATGGAGGAAGGGACAGCTGGACAGACAGATGAAAGGAACAACAGACATACACACAGAGAGATGAAAGGATGGAGGGATGTAAGGAAGGATGTAAGGATGGAGGGATGAATGGATGGAAGAATGGAGGCATGGAGGGATGGATGGATGGACAGATGGAAAAATGGATGGAAGCATGGAGGAATGGAATGATGTAAGGAGGGAGGGAGAGGTGTACAAGTGGATGGAAGGACGAAGAGATGGAAGGAGGGAGGGAGAGAGGGAATGATGGATGGGTGGATGGATGGATGGATGGAAGGATGGAGGGATAGAAGGATGGAGGGACAGAAGGATGGAGGGATAGAAGGATGGAGGGACAGAAGGATGGAGGGATGGAAGGATGGAAGGATAGAAGGATAGAGGGACAGAAGGATGGAAGGATGGAAGGATGGAAGGATGGAGGGATGGAAGGATGACTGCGTGACTCGGTGGCTGGATGTCCCTGGCTCGGTGCCAGCCCCTTACCCGTGTCCTGCCGGAACTGGTGCATGGACTGGAGGTCGATGACGTAGGGGGCCAGCTGGACATCGACCTGGCCCAGCACCACGGACCCGCGGGCGTCCTCCTTCAGCACGTTCTCGATGTGGTGGCACACGGCGGCCGAGTAGGGCCGCCAGCGCCCGTGCTCGTTCAGCCACTCCCACACCACCACGCGGGCCAGGTTCTGCGGGGGGAAGCCCAGGCCCCCCGAGGGCAGCATGGCCCCCGAGCCCTGCCGGGCCATGCCGGGGGTGCGGCGGCTTGGCCCCACTGCCCGGCCCGGCTCGGGGACCGGGGGGTCACCCGGAGGCCCCCCAAGCCCTTCCGCGGGGCTCAGCGAAGGCGGGCGCTGCCAGCCAGGGCCCCGAGGTCCCCGAGCCGCCCGGGGCCGCTCCCCCGGGGCCGCCGCGCGGGGCAGGGGCCATCCATCACCCGGCGCGTCTTCCTCGGCTCTTCCTTCTCCCCGCGGCGCTGGCAGGGCTCAGGCTCCCAAAAGCCTCACCGGGACCTCACGGACCGCGTCGGCTCGAGGATGGCGGCGGCTGCGGACGGCGGTGGGGACAAGCGGCCACGGTGCTGTCCCCGAGACGAGACACCCACTCCTCCTCTTCCTCCTCGTGTCCTGCCGCTCGGCCCACGTCCTCGGCGGCTCCACGGCCGCTCCCGCCGCCCGGTGAAGGAGGGGGGTGTCACCTGCAAAACAGGGCCACGGGCGGGTCACCCCGGGTACCGCCAGCCGGGTGCCAGCTGGGGGACCGTCCCCGTCTCCCCCGGAGCCGGCGGGCAGCGAGGCCGCGGTGCCCGCAGCCCTGGCAGCACGGGCTGTTTGCCAGCCCCGGCCGGCTGCTGGCCTCCAGCACCACAGCGGGGACGAGAGGGACGTGGGGGGGACAGGCCACCCCTCTGGCGGCCCTGGGGGGCTGCCGGGGGTCTCACGAGCCCGGGAAGCCCCATCTCTCCCTGCCCCGGGTGCCGGGGAGCCCGCGGGGCCCGGCTCCCGCTCCAGCCGCCGCTGATTTATGATCTGCACTGCAGGCATCGGGCTGGGGGTGATCCCGGCCCCCCGCTCCCCCCCAGGCCCGCGCCCACCCACGGCAGCCCCCAACCCTGCGGGGGCGGGCGGGGGCCCAGGGAAGGGGAGCATCGCTGCACAAACAGCCGTCAGACAGACGGACGGACACGGCCGAGCACACACAGACACACTGACACGGAGAGACACGGGCACACGCGCTGGCACACGCACAGCCGGGGACACGGACAGACAGCGGGACGAGGCGGGCGGACGGACAGACACGGGGACCCGCGGCAGCACAACAGCCCCCCCGTGGGCACACACGCACACGGCCACACGCTCCGACACGGGTGTGCTCACACGCACCCGCACACGCGTGTGCTCCTCACCCAGCGCCCGCCGTGACCCCGAGCACCGGGGAGCTGGGGGGACCCTCAGCCCAACCCCGGGCCCCCCCGCGGCCGGGCTGTGGGGCCGAGCCCCCAGGCCAGTAGCCCCCCCCAGCCGGGGCCCGGCTGCTTTTCGGGAAGGGGGGGTGAAACGCCAGGCCTGTCCCCCGCGCACGGTGTGTCCCCCCCCCGCCGCACGGCAGCCCCCGGTGCGCGGTCCCCCCTCCCGGTGCACGGTCCCTCACGATGCCCGGCAGCCCCCAGACCCCCGGCGCTCCGTCCCCCCGCGGTGCGCGGTATCCCCGAGGCACGACAGACCCTCCTCCCCCGGTGCCTGTTGTGTCTCCCCCCCCCCGGCGCGCGGTCCCCGCCGATTCACAGCATCCCCCGTCGCTCCGGTGCGCGGTACCCCCGAGGCACGGCAGCCCCCCGGTGCCCGGTCCCCCCCCCCCGCCCCCTGCCCGGTTCGCCGCGATCCACAGCATCCCCCAGCCCGCCGTGCCCGGTCCCGCCGCCCCACGAGGAGCCCCCCCCGCCCCACCATGGCCGCCGCCGCCCCGCACCGCGGCCCCGCGCCCGTTACCTCCGGCGGCCGCGGCCGCACCGGGACCCGCGGCCACACCGGGAGCGGCGGCGGCGGCGGCGGCGGGCGCGGGGCCGGGCGGTGGCAGCGCTCCGGCAGCGCCAGGCACACACCGACACCGGCACCGGCGGCGCGCACGGCCGCGGGCACCCGCCGCGCCGGCAGCGCGCGCGCCGGGAACGCGGGAGCGGGGAGCGGGGACACGCGCGGGGGGGAACCGGCGCGTCTGCACCGGGATGGGGGGACACGCACCGGGGTGGGGGGACGGGGAATCTGCACCGGGACCGGGGATACGCACCGGGAACAGGGATGGGGGACACGCGTGGGGGGATTGGGAATCTGCACCGGGATGGGGGACTCGCAGCAGGGACCGGGCATCCGCACCGAGGATCCGCGCCAGGGGACACGCGCCGGGGTCACCCGTCTGGACCGGGCGTTTGATTCGGGAACACGCAGGGGACCGGGTGAACACACTGGGGACACACACCGGGACTGGGGATCTGCAATGGGAACCTGTCCCCGGACTGGGCACCCACACCCGGGCCAGGCACCCACACCGGGAACATACAAGGGGAGCTGGGTACACACCGGGACCAGGTATCCACACCGGGGAGACCCACAGGGATGAGGGACACACACCCGGACTGGGCGTCCAAAAAGGGGACATCCATGAAGGACTGGGGACCCACACGTAGGGCACTGAACACAGGCTCCAGAGACCTGTACCAGGACTGGGCACCCACAACAGGCCCGGGTAACCACAGTGAGGACATTCACAAGGGCCAGGTGCCCACAGTGGGGACATGCACTGGGCCCAGGTATCGACACTGGGGCCACTCATGGGGGACCAGGTGCCCACAGGGGACATGTAGATGAGGGGCACCTGCACCAGGGCCAGGCACCCACATGGGGTCACGGTGTCCACACAGGGGACACCCACCAGGACTGGGGACAGCCACCGTGACAGGGGACCCGTACAGGGGACCAGGGAGGGACACGCTCTGGCCACATGTAGGGGGACTGGGCATCTGCACTGGAGCCGGGCACTCACACTGGGGACACACACCACGAGGGGCTGCCCCCAGGGGGACCAGCCTGGGTGGGGGGACACCTTGTCCCCTCTTAGGGAACGTGGGTGCCGCAGCCCTGTGGGGACACTGAGGCACAGGAGGTGGCAGGAGGCCCTGAGCCCCAGGGACACCCCAAGGCTGTCCCCCTCAGCCCGGGGGCTCGGGGCTCTGCCTGCCAAGGGACAGGTTTGGGGACAGATCGGGGGATAGGGTATTTGTCACTCTGGCTGTGCCCATGGCCTGTGGAGGGACAGATCTGGGGACAGATTTGGGGACAGAGGAGTTGTCACTCAGGCTGTGCCCATGGAGAAACAGGTTTGGGGACAGATCTGGTGACAGAGGGGTTGTAACTTGGGTAAGAAAATAGAGGGACAGGTTTGGGGACAGGGGAGTTGTCACTGGGTCCGTGCCCATGGAGGAACAGGTCTGGGGACAAATCTGGGGACAGAGGAGTCACCAATGTGGCCATAACTGCAAAGGGACAGATTTGGGGACACGTTTGGGAACATAGGGGTTGTTCCTCTGGCTGTGCCCATGGAGGGACAGATCTGGGGACAGGGTTAGGGTTGGGTCGGGGGTCCGGGCAGCCACGGCCGCGGTGGCCTCGCAGTGCCACCTGGTGGCCTCGGCCACGCGGCCTGGTGGCCAAGGGTGACACCGCGGGGGTCCCGGCAGAGCGGGGCGGGCATGGGGGGACACTCACCCTCACCATCCCTGTCCCCACGGCGGGGAACGCGCTCCCCGGCAGCCCGCGGGGGCAGGAGCCACCCCCTGCCCATCCGTGCAATGAGCTGTGCTCGGGTCTCATGAGGGGCTGGGGGCTGGCACCACATGGCTCGGGCACAGAGCAGGGACATGGCATGGGGACATGGAGATGGGATGGGGACAGGCATGGGGGTGCAGAAACAGGGTAGAGACAAGGATGGGGCATGGGGACATGACGCAGGGACATGGGATGGAACATGGAGGGGAAAGAAGGACATGGCATGAGGACGTGGTGCCAGGACAGGGACATGGCATGGGGTTCTGGAGCTGGGACAGGGACACGGGGATGTGGAGCTGGGACAGGGACGGGGCACAAAGACATGAAGCTGGAAAGGGGACATGGAATGGGGACATGGAATGGGACACGGAGCTGAAAAAGGGACATGGCATGGGGACATGGTGCCAGGACGGGGACAGGGACATGGGGATATGGAGCTTGGACAGGGACAGGGTGTGAAGACATGAAGCTGGAATGGGGACATGGCATGGGGACACGGAGTCAGGGCACAGCTCTGAAGCTGGGACATGGCACAGGGATGTGGAACCAAGGCAGAGACATGGCATGGGGACCTGGAGCTGGGATGGGGAGACAAGGAGCCAGGGCAGGGACTGGAGCTGGGACATGGCATAAGGACCCAGAGCTGGGATGGGGACACAGCATGGGGACAGAACTGGGGTGTGGCACAGGGACATGAATCCAGGGCAGGGACATGGCTCGGGGACCTGGAACCAGAGCAGGGACACGGAGCTGGGACATGGTGAGGGGACCTGATGCTGTGAGGGGGACATGGAGGGGGGACAGG
>NW_016690638.1:43824-47682 GCF_001604755.1 Lepidothrix coronata
ACGCGGGGGGGCTCACACCCCTCCCCAGTCTCTCCCACGGGCAGCCGGGACCGTCCCCACATCGTGTGCCCTCCCCGCGCTGATCCTCTCCCGGCCCCCAAACTCCTCTCTGCCCCCGATCATGTCCCTCCGACCCTCGACCTCCCCCCGACCGCCCGATCCTGCCCCCCAGGCCCCCGACCTCCCCTCTGCCCCCGATCATGTCCCTCCGACCCTCGACCTCCCCCCGACCGCCCGATCCTGCCCCCCAGGCCCCCGACCTCCCCTCTGCCCCCGATCCTGCCCCCCCGGGTCAGTGCGTCCCCCCAGCCCCCCAAATTTCCCCCGCCCCCGGTGTCCGTCCCGCCAGCGGGACCCCCGTGCCGGCGGGGCGGAAGGAGGGGGAGCAGGCGGGGGGTCCCTCCTCCATCCCTCCTCCTCCTCCTCCTCCCTCCCTCCTCCTTCCTCCTCCCCTCCCCCGCCGCCCGCTCGGTGCCGGTGCCGGTGCCCGCCGAGCCCCGCGGAGCGGCATGGCCGGGGGCCGGGGGTCCTGCCCGCCCCTGCCCGCACCGCTGCCCGCACCGCTGGGGCTCTGCCTGTGCCTCTGCCTGCTGCTGCCGCTGCCCGCGGCCGCCTGGAGCCCGGCCCTGCTGCCGCCCGCCTCCCGCAGGTACCGGCACCGGGGGCACGGGGGTGCGGGCACCGGGCACGGGGGGCACCGCGTTCGGGGGCGTCGGGCACCGGGGGCTCTGAGGACCGGGGGGCGTCAGGCACCGGGGGCTCTGAGGACCGGGGGTACCGAGTAACAGGGGCTCCAAGTCCTGGGCACGGGGGGCATCAGGCACTGGGGAGCTCGGGGGGGCACCAGGGAGGTCTGGGCATCAAGGGCATCAGGCACTGGGGGGGCTCCGGTGGTCTGTGGGTACCAGGAGTCCGGGTATCAGGTATGGGGGCATCGGGTACAAGGGGCATCAGGCAGCAGGGTCTGTGGGTACTGGGGGGCTCTGCGTACCAGGCGTGGGGGGCATCGTGGACCGGGGGGTATTGGCTGCTGGGGGCTCCAGGGGGGCTCTGTGGGCCGAGCTGGGGCTACTGGGACTGGGAAGGCTGGGGGTACTGGGGACTGCTGGGGGAGCTAGCTGGACTTACTGGGGGTACTGGGGGTTACTGGGTCCAGCAGGACTTACTGGGGCTTCCTGGAGGGTTACTGGGGCTGGTGGGATGTGCTGGGGATGAGAGTTACTGTGCTGGGGCTGGGGATCACTGTGCCAAGGCTGGGGGTTACTGTGCCTGGCAAGACTTACTGGGGCTTACTGGGGCTTACTGGGGCTAACAGCACCTACTGGTCTGGGGTTATCAGAGCTACCAGGGTTAGCAAGGTGCTGGGGCTACTGGGGTTGCCTGGGCTTACTGGGGCTACTGGGGCTGCTGGGGCTACTGGGACTAACAGGGCTGCTGGGGCTGCTGGGCATACTGGGGATACTGGGACTGCTGGGGCTGCCTGGGCATACTGGGGATACTGGGACTGCTGGGGCTGCCTGGGCATACTGGGGATACTGGGACTGCTGGGGCTGCCTGGGCATACCGGGTTTGCTGGGGCTACTGGCGTTGCCAGGGTATGCTGGGGCTACTGGGACTCCTGGGCACACTGGCGCTACTGGGTCTGCTGGAGTTACTGGGGACTGCCTGGGCACACTGGGACTGCCGGGCATACTGGAGCTGCTGGGGCTGCCTAGGCATACTGGGACTACTGGGGCTACTGGATCTGCTGGGGCTACTGGGGTTGCCTGGGCATACTGGGACTGCTGGGGCTGCCTGGGCATACTGGAGATACTGGGGCTGCTGGGACTACTGGGCACACTGGGGCTACTGGGGCTGCTGGGGCTGGTGTGGAGTGAAGGTCCCCTGCCCTGGGGTCCTGCCTGTCCCTGGGGGGCCGTGGGGGCTGTGGGGAGGATGTGGTGACTATAGGGGTCTGTGTCGGGCTGTGGGGGCTGTGGGAGGATGTGTGGGGCTCTGGGGTGCTGTGTGGGGCTGTGGGGGTTTGTGGGGATTGTGGGGGGCTGTGGGGGGACTGTGGGGGGCTGTGGTGCCCGTCCCAGCGACCGGGGGGGGCGGCGGGGGGGTTGTTTACAGGAAGCCTTTGGCTCTGGCCGTGTCTCCGGCACCGGATTGCCGGGACCTCCCGGTTCCGCTCGGCTCGGGGAGGGCGACGGGCAGCAGCCGCCTCATTTCCCCTTCCCCTCCCGGCCAAGCCCAGGAAGCCCCCGGCGCCTTGGCATCACCCTGCCCTGTCCCCCCGGGACCCCCCCAGCCCACCACGCCCCACCCTGCTGTTGGCACCGAGGGCTCACGAACCCCCAGCCCATCCCGCCCCGTCCCAGCCCATCCCACCCCGGCGCATCGCTGCCATCCCGAGCCGGGGGCACAAAGCCAAGCAGCTGGTTTGGGGAATGGGAGCGGGACTGGGAGCCAAGCCTGGCGTGGGCTTTGCCCCGGGTGGGCACATGCCCCGCGGCAGAGCCCGGACACGCTCAGTGCATGAGTGGCGGCCCGGTGGGTGGGCCGGGGTCACGCCAGGCCACGCCGGCGCTCACATGCCGGCGCCTGCCAGCTCCTGCCCCGCTCCCGGGAGGGCATTCCCGCTGGGAAGCGAGCCGGGACCCATCCCCACCCCGGCGGGCATCACCGCAGCTGGAGCTGGCACAGCATATCCCGCCCTGCGCCGCCCGGGAGGGAGCTGGGTGCCCTCCAAAGGGGGACGATGCCACCCCGGACCCCCCCCGACACGGGGGGGAGGGGGGCGACAGCGGGAGCGTGGCGACAGCTCCGGCGGGATCCGCGCTTCCATAGCCCTGGCACGGTGCCCGCCTGGGCCGCTGCCCGGCCGGAAAGCCCAGTGCCACCGCGCTGTCCCCCCGCCCCCGGCACCTCCCAGACAATTGTCCCCCCGCGGCGCCCGCTCGTCCCCGCTGCCACCGCCTCCCTCCTCGCGGCGCTGCGGCGGCCGGTCCCGAAAAGCTCCTTTTTTTTGACCCAAATTGTGCAGCCTTTTGAGTTCGGAGCTGCCGAGGGAACGGCGAGTCCTTCCCGCCGCGCGGGGACGGGGTCACTCGGCGCGGTGGCACCGGTGTGTGTGTCCCCCCCTCTCTGCAGGGGGAAACTGAGGCTGGGGGTGCCCGCGGCGGGGGTGGGCAGAGCCTGGCATGTGGGGCAGAAGAAAGGAGCCTTTGTGTGGGGTGGGCTGGGGGCGCGGGGGGGGCCCGGGCCCCGCTCCAGGCCGGCCGGCGCCAGCGCGGGGTTGGGAATGCAGCAGGAATGTGCGGCCCCAGCTCCCCCCCCACGTGCCAGGGCAAAGCTCCCCACGGGCACCTCCCGGGGCAGTTTGGGTGGCAGGACCCTCGCGGTGGCACTGCCAGCCCCGCGGTGTCCCCCGTGGGGACACGGGTGGTTTCCCTTCGCAGCAACTGGTGCTCCTACACGGTGACACGGACGGTGTCCTGCCACGTCCACAACGGCACCTTCCTCCAGAGGGTCTTCCAGGGCTGCCGCTGGCCCCTGGCCTGCAGCGGGGGCAGGTGAGGGGGCACCGGGGTCCCGTGGGTTGGGGACACTGGGATGTCCCCGGGATGGGTCTGAGGTGCCCTCTGTGCCGCAGCTACCGCGCCGTGGTGCGGCCCCTCTACAGGGTGACCTACAGGACACTGACGGCCCTGGAGTGGAGGTGCTGCCCCGGCCACGCCGGAGCCAACTGCGAGGAAGGTGGGACACGGCAGGGATGGGGGAGAGGGAGCCATGGGTGGGTGGGATGGAGGGATACGGGGATGGAGGGGTGGAGGGAGAGATGGATGGATGGACGGATGGAGGGAGAGATGGATG
>NW_016690639.1:0-1127 GCF_001604755.1 Lepidothrix coronata
GCTGCAGCTCCTCCCTCCGCCGGTACCGCTCCCGTTCCCGCCCCCAGCCCCATTCCCGGTGTATCCCCGGTGTATTCCCGGTGTATTCCCGGTCCCTCACGCCGCTGCAGCTCCTCCCTCCGCCGGTACCGCCGGTACCGCTCCGCGAACGCCGCGTTCACGCGAAGCTCCGGCGCCGCCATCGCCGCCCACGTGACCGACGCCACTTCCGCCCCCTTAGTCACGTGACAAGGGACGTCCCGCCCCCTGCCCGGCAGGCAGGCCCCGCCCCTTCCCGCTCTTAAAGGGGCAACGCTCCCACCCAAAGGCGCGGGTGGGTCCCACCACATCCCCGCGCACCCCCAAACCCCCCGATTCCCGCCCCCATCGCACCCCGAGACCCCCCTACCGCTGTTCCCGCTCCCCCCAGACACACTGAGCGCTCCCCGACCCCCAAAGAGAGCAGCGGGGCCGGTGGTCTCAGCTCCATCTTTATTGGGGCAGAGGAGGAGGAGGAGGAGGAGGGTGGGCAAAGGGTGGGGGATCGGGAAGGGGGGGGTCCCTGGGGGTCCCAGGGGGTCTCTGGGGGTCCCCCCTTAGCTGGTGCGGAGCTGGTAATCTGCAAGAGACGGAGAGAGGAGGTGAGGAGGGGGCTCCCGGGCTGGGGGTCCCGGGGGAATTCCGGGCTCCCGGGCTGGGGGGGGGTCCCAGGGGTCTCCCCGACTCACCCCCGCTCTGGGTGATGTACCGCACCCAGGGCAGCGCCTGGTACCCGCTCTTCTCGATGATCTTCATGTACCGCACCTGGGGGGGGGGCAGGTGGGGAATGACCCCCCCACACCCCTCGGGCACCCCGACCCCCGACCCCCCCTCCCCGGGCACCCAAAGAGCCCCCCCGAGCACCCTGAACCCCCCCTCCCCCCAGGTACCCGGACACCCACCCCGGGCACCCGAAGAGCCCCCCCGGGCCCCCCTTGCCCCCCCCGGCGGTACCTGGATGCCCGAGACGGTGAAATAGGGGATCTCGAAGCGGACGCTGATGGGCGGCCGCCCCTCCTCCTCCTCCTTCTCCACGCTGGGCAGCCCGAAGTGGGCGCGCATCAGGTGCTCCTTCCCCCCCTGCGGACCCCACAGCGGGCACAGCCCAG
>NW_016690639.1:3162-4908 GCF_001604755.1 Lepidothrix coronata
GAGGGGAGACCCCCACATTGGGGAGACCCCCACGTTAGGGGCACCCTCACCCCCCAGGCCCCCCGGACTCACCTCCACCACCTTGTAGAGGAAGGAGTAGACCAGCGAGGCGTTGCCGTTCTTCTTGGTGGTGGCCACCACTGCCGGGGGGGTGGTTAAGGAAAGGGGGGGCACCGGGGGGTCCCCCCGGCTGGGGGGGGTTCAGAGGGGTCCGGGGAGGGGTCCCAGAAGGATACGGTACAGGTTGGCGTGTTTGATCCACAGGAAGTGGACGTGGCCGTGGGTCAGGAGGGGCGTGAGGGTCCCCTCCTCCTCCCGCTGCAGCAGGACCCCCATGAAGTGCTCGATCTCCCCCAGCCCCACGTCCCCCTTGTAGTTGCGGCTGATCAGCGGCTGTGGGGCGAGTGGGGGGGGGCAAGAAAAGGGGAAACCCCCCCCAAATCGATCACCCCATCCCCGGGGTCACGGGGTCACGGCCGCTGACCTTGGCCGACCTTCAAGGGCAGAGGGGACAGCGGGGTGTCCCCCACCCTGGAGACCCGGGTCCCCCCGGGGGGAGGGGGGGTTTGGGGTGGGTGTAACAGGGTGGGAGGGTCAGAAGTGGGGGGACCCTCCCAGTCCCGAACCCCTCACCCCATCCCCGGGGTCACGGGGGTCACCGCCGCTGACCTCGGCTGACCTTCGAGGTGAGCGGGGACAGCGGGGTCCCCCCGGGGGGGTTTGGGGTGGTCGCGGCGGGGAGGGGGGGGTCTCACCTTCCCCTTGAGGTCCAGGATGAAGAGGGCGGAGGCGGCCATGGCGCGCGCGGCACCGTCACCACCTGCGGCCCCGTCACCTGCCCAGGTGAGCGGCTGCGCCCAGGGGCGCGCGGGGCCTTAAAGGGGACGGCCCGGCCCCACGGCCACCCCCCCCCGGGGGTCCCACCCCTGCGCCGAGAGGGGACCCCCGGGCTCGGCCACTCCCCGGGGGGCTCCGGCCACCTCGACCCCACGGCCTTGGCGGGGGGGGGACGTGGGGTGGTGGGACCCCCCACCCAGGGGACCCCGAGACGGCTCGGAGGGGGTGGGCAGCTCCTGGGTGATTGGGTACCCCACCCTGGGGGTCTCTGCACCCCACATCCATGGGGGGGGGGGTCCCCGCAGCCCCCGTATCCCCCACCTTGGGGGGAACCGCACCCCCCGACCACCAGATCCCCCCACCCTGGGGTTCCCCGAACTCCCAGCCCCCTGGACCCCCACCGGGGCAGTCCCTGTACCCCCAGATCCCCCACCGGGGTTTTTTCCCCCCAGACCCCCGTATCCCCCACTCTGGGAGGTGCCCGCACCCCCCGACCCCCAGATCCCCCCACCCTGGGGGGTCCCCGCACTCCCAGCCCCCTGGACCCCCACCGGGGCAGTCCCTGTACCCCCAGATCCCCCACCGGGGTTTTTGTACCCCCAGACCCCCGTATCCCCCTCTCTGGGGGGAACCGCACCCCCCGACCCCCAGATCCCCCCACCCTGGGGGGTCCCCGCACTCCCAGCCCCCTGGACCCCCACCGGGGCAGTCCCTGTACCCCCAGATCCCCCACCGGGGTTTTTGTACCCCCAGACCCCCGTATCCCCCTCTCTGGGAGGTGCCCGCACCCCCAGACCCCCAGATCCCCCCACCCTGGGGGGTCCCCGCACTCCCAGCCCCCTGGACCCCCACCGGGGCAGTCCCTGTACCCCCAGATCCCCCACCGGGGGTTTTGTACCCCCCGACCCC
>NW_016690639.1:5838-7098 GCF_001604755.1 Lepidothrix coronata
GGGGGGGCCCTGGGCTCCGGCAGCGCGGCCGGGGGTCGGGGGCACCGGCGGGGGTTCGCCGGGGGTCGGGGGCACCGTCCTCCGCGGGCTGGAGGCACTTTTAGGGGATCCACCGCGGCTTGGGGGCACCTCTGGGGGTTCCCCGCGGGTCGGGGCCCCCTCGGCCCCCGGCTCGGCGCGGAAGGAGTCAAAGGGCCGCGGAGAAAGGCGGAAAGCACGAACCCAAAATGGGCGGAAAAAGGGGGCAATAAAAAGCGAAGCAAAGCGAAAGCAAAAGCGGCCGCGCCCCGCACGGAAGGGGCCGCGGGTTTGGGGGGCTCGGGGGGGCTGCTGGGGGCTCGGGGCGCGGTTTTGGGGGCCCGGGGGGCCCGCAGTGAGGGGGGGGCCGCCCTCCCCGGCGGCCGCAGAACCGGCCCGACGGTCGCGGTCGGAGCCGGCGCCGGGACAAAACCGGCTCCGGCGGTTCTGGGGCGTCACCGCGGCGCCGGCACCGCCGGGATCGGGGTTCGGGGGTCCCTCAGGGTCCATCCGACCCCCCCTTCCTGCAGCAGTGACCCTCCCCACCCCTCCGGGCCGCTGTTTGGGGGGGTCTGGGGTGAGGGTTTGGCGATCAGGGGTCGGCCGGGGCTGGAAAGGGGCGCCCCGAGGGGAGCGAACTCCGGCGCTCCCCAAAAATGTCCCAAAGCGAGCGTGTCCCCAGCCCGGGGCTGCTGTGGCACCCCTCCCCCCCAAAAAACAGATGCGTCCCTGCCCTGGGGCTGCTCCGAGCCCCCCCAAAACCCCCCCAAAGCCCCGACCCCCCCAGCCCCGGGCGGCTCCCACGGTGGCGCCGGCGCTGGCTCAGTTCCCACCCTAAAAATAAAGCGGGAGCAGCGGGACGGGGCCGGAGCGCCGGGGGGGCTGTGGCGGGCTGGGGGGGGGCCCGAGCTGCTCCGGGGCTCTGCGGGACCCCCGGGTGTCCCCCCCCTCACCCCAGCCCCGCTCTGCCCCCGCGGCTCTTTGGTGCTTCCCTGGGATTTGGGGTCTCTGCGGCGTTTTCGCGGGATTTCGGGTCTCCTTTGCCGCGACTCGGGGGCATTTTTGGACGGAACCACGTGGAAACAGGTTTTCCAAGGGAGGGGTTGTTTCCACGCCCGGGAAGCGGCTCCGCGGCAGGGAATCAGCATCTGGGGATTGTTTTGCTCCCGGTTCCCCTTGTCCTGTGTGCCCTGGGGTGCGGAGGAGGAGGAGGAGCCCCTTCCTCCCATCCCATCCCATCCC
>NW_016690639.1:8089-19149 GCF_001604755.1 Lepidothrix coronata
GCTCAGGGGAGGTTGGACCCTGTGCTGAGGGTCGGGTCTGGGGGCTCCGGGGGTTGCCCCCCATGCCGAGGGTCCCGCCCCTCTGGAAGGGCTGTGGGGGCTGCAGTGACCCCCCTGGCTCCAACCCCATCCTGTGCCCCCCAGCCTGGACCCACGGGGACCCCCGGAAGGTGATCCACCCCACCGACAGCCGCGGGCAGTTCTGCGGGCAGCAGGGGACCCCCAACGAGTGAGTGCCCGTCCCGTCACCCCAGAGACCCCCCCGGGGAGCCCCCGGGGCGCCGCGAGGGTCCCCCGAACCTTTCGGTTCCTTCTGCAGGAAGAAGCCTTTCCTTTTCTACTTCGACATCGTCAAGTGCGCCAGCCCGCTGGTGCTGCTGGAGTTCCAGTGCCCCACCACACAGGTACGGCCCAGACCCCCCGCCCGCCCCGAGGGGTCCCCGCGGGGCACTGGGAGGGGGGAGGGTCCCACACCGTCACCTCCAATCCCCCCCCCTGTGTCCTGCCCACCCCCAGATCTGCGTCAGCAAATGCCCCGACCGGTACCTGACGTACCTGACGGCCCACGGCGTGCCCGGAGAGCTGGGATACTACCGGAACTTCTGCGTCCCCACCTTCGACCCGCGCAAGGTGGGTGGTGGTGCCGGCGTTCCAGTGGCAGTGCCAGCATTCTGGTGGCAGTGCCGGCATTCTGGTGGTGGTGCCGGCGTTCCGGTGGCAGTGCCGGCATTCCAGCGCCGCGGGGGTGATTCCTGCCCAGAGCAGTGACAGCTCCCGGTGTCCTTCCCCCCCTCCAGGGTCCCATCGAGGTGCTGAAGGACAGGGAGTGCCCGGCCATGCTCATCCCCAGCACCCCCTGTAAGTACGTCCAGAATTAGCGGGGAGCTCATTAATGAGCTCGTTAACGATTCGCTCGCTCTGTCCTCACTTCCATCCGGATGGTTTTGAGGGTCGGAGGCTCCCGTTTGGGGGTCCCGCGGGGGCTTCGGGCTGGTTGTCCCGGCTGAGCCGCCCCCTCCTCTCTGTCGCCAGTGGCGCGGAGATGCTTCCCGGCCATCCAGGCTAAGAAGGGCGTCATCATGGTGGGCAACGAGACCACCTACGACGACGGCCGCGGGCACCGCAGGAACGTCACCGAGCTGCTGGAAGGGGCCAAGTGAGTCCGGGAGCCGCTTAACGAGCGGCTCCGTTCGTTAGCGCTGCTTCGCCCGGCGAGGAACGAGCGGTTTCACCCGAGCCAGGGTCTGGTGTCCGCCGGAAATCTCGCACCAAAACCCGCGTCCGTCCCCCCGGGCTCCTCGGAGCTCCCGCTCCATCGGCGTTTCCCGTTGCCTTGCAGGAAAGCCAACGTGGTGCTGGAGACCCGGCAGTTGGCCATGAAGATCTTCGAGGATTACACGGTGTCCTGGTACTGGATCATCATGTGAGCACGGCCCTCCCTCCCCGCGGGCAGAGCCGGGTGCTGGGCTGGCACAAACGGGGCAAAACTCAGGGATTTAATGATTTCCCCCCCGTGGTTCCCGTCGGGCAAAGCGTGAGGTGCCGGAGGAGCAGCTTTGCTCCGCTCCTCCTCGCGCTCCCTCTTCGCCGCAAATCCCACATTTGGGGTGCCCTGTGGGTGGCACGGGGGGGCTGTGACACACCAGCACCTTCCTCCCGCAGAGGCCTCGTCATCGCCATGGTGGCCAGCCTGATCTTCATCGTCCTGCTGCGCTTCCTGGCCGGGATCATGGTCTGGGTCATGATCGTGATGGTGATCCTGGTGTTGGGATACGGTGAGCGGGGGGGACGGGAGCACCTCCCTGGCTTTTCCCTACTTTCCACTCCCTATTTTAAGCGGGATTTGCCTCATGGAAGTTCACACTCCGTGTCCTTCCAGCTGCCTTCCCCCCGAACGTCGGCGCTGGTGGGGTTGAGCGGAGCCCGCCGGCGTCCGGCTCCACTTTTCCCTGAAAACAGGACAATCCTCTGCTTTTCCCCGCAGGAATCTTCCACTGTTACATGGAATACGCGAAGCTGAAAGGGGAGGCGGGTTCGGACGTGTCCCTGGCGGACCTGGGCTTTCAGACCGACCTGCGCGTCTACCTCCACCTGCGGCAGACGTGGTTGGCCTTCCGTGAGTGCCGGGGCGCGGCGAAGGGGGAGCACGGGGGGTTTTGGGGGGTCTCCTTGCGAAGGAGGAGCTTTGCCCAGTGCCGGATGTCCCCGGTGGGGGAGCCACGAGGGGTTTCTTCCCCGGGAAGGCAAAGGTGGTCTCGCGCCGCCCCCATTCCCGGGGCTCCCCTTGTCCCCCGGCAGTGATCATCCTGTGCGTGGTGGAGCTGGTGATCGTCCTGCTGCTCATCTTCCTCCGCAAGAGGATCCTCATCGCCATCGCGCTCATCAAGGAGGCCAGCAGGTCCGCCCGGCCCCGCCCCACGGCCACTGCCCCCCGTCCCGTCCCGGTGTCTGGGGGGGCTCCCGGCACCACGGGCTTTAACCGCGGCGTGGCCGTCCTCTCGCAGGGCCGTCGGTCACGTCATGTCCTCGCTGCTGTTCCCCCTGTGCACCTTCTTCCTGCTGTGCCTCTGCATCGCCTACTGGGCCAGCACCGCCGTGTATCCTTTGCTCTTCCCCTGCCCTGCCTCCCTGTTCCCCGGCAAGGAAGCTGCCCGCGAGTCAAAGGGCTCCCCCGGGCACGGAACGGGATCCGCTGGCGCAGCGGCCGCCTTAAATCTCTGAAGTTTAGCCCCAAACCAGCCCTGGGTGCAGGAGCGGCGGGGGGAGGTTGGTGGGAGCGGAGCAGAGGCTGGGTTGGGGTTGGGTTTGGGGCTGGGAAACGGGCTCTCCTTAACGGCCGCTCCGCAGCTTCCTGTCCACCTCCAACGAGGCCGTGTACAAGGTGTTCAACGAGTCCGCCTGCCCCTTCTCCGGGCAGACCTGCAGGCCGGAGGTGAGGGCACGGGGAAACCTGGCAGAGATGAGACCCTTCGTTGCGTGAGAAGCATCCCGGTGGCTCTCGGAGCCCCCGCGCTCCTCCCCGGCGCAGTTCCAGCTTTCCGAGCCCGGCTGTGTCGGGTTGTTCTCCCTGAGCCACCACATGCTTGGAGCTGGTCTGAGCCGACCCTCCTGGGAAGCTGAGCGGGATAAGGACGTCTCTGAACGCCAGGGCTGCTCGGAGGGAAGGGGACACATCCCACCTCATCACCACCGACACCTCTGCTCTCCCCGCAGACCTTCAACACCAGCAACGTCACCAAGCTGTGCCCCGACGCCCAGTGCCTCTTCGCCTTCTACGGTGGCGAGACGGCCTATCACAAGTACCTCATCGTGCTGCAGTTCTTCAACGTCTTCATGTTCTTCTGGCTCGCCAACTTCGTCATCGCCCTGGGCCAGGTGACGCTGGCGGGCGCCTTCGCCTCCTACTACTGGGCCTTCAAGAAACCCGACGACATGCCGGCCTTCCCGCTCTTCTCCGCCTTCGGCCGCGCGCTCCGGTACGTCCCCGCGGGCGGGGGAGACCCCGGGTGGCTCCCGGGGGTTGTCCCCTTTCTAACGGTCCCGCCCCAGGTACCACACGGGCTCGCTGGCCTTCGGCGCGCTGGTCCTCGCCATCGTCCAGGTCATCAGGGTCACGCTGGAGTACCTGGACCACCGGCTCAAAGGTACCGGGGCCGCGATGGCCATGAGGGCAGGGGCGAGGTCGGCCGCTCCCCGCGGCCCTCGGGGCCGGGGCTCGGGGCTCAAGTCCAGGGGAATCGCTCCTGGGTTTGGGGGGAGGATCAGGGTTTTCCTCTTAGAGCCCCGTAGTCGCCTCTTTGTCCAAGAAAGGAAGAAATCCTTCCCTGGCAGGGTGGGGAGGCCCTGGCACGGGTTGCCCAGAGAAGCTGCGGCTGCCCCTGGATCCCTGGAAACGTCCAAGGCCAGGCTGGACGGGGCTTGGAGCAACCTGGGCTAGTGGAAGGTGTCCCTGCCCGGGACAGGACGAGCTCCCAGGTGCCTTCCAACCTGAACCGTTCCATAATTCGGGATTCTGGGAAGAGTTTCCCGGGGCAGGAGCCAAGGGACGTGCCGTGGCTCCGGGCTCAGCCAGCCCGCCCCGGGGGCCTGTGCGGGTGCCAGGGAAGTCTGTGCCGCGTTCATCGGGAAACGTAAACAGCGAGTGGGAGCGTGGGAAGAGCAGACGGGGCTCATCCCACTGTCTGCAGCCACAGGGAGGCTGAAAACAAGGCACGGGGGGAGGCCGTGGTGGGGTGGTGGGACAAGGTCTCCACCAGGGACCTTGGAGTCGCTGCTGGAAGATCCGTTTGGTGCTGATTTCGGTGCCCTCCAGCTGCAGAGAACAAGTTTGCCAAGTTCCTCCTGAGCTGCCTCAAGTGCTGCTTCTGGTGCCTGGAGAAATTCATCAAATTCCTCAACAGGAACGCCTACATCATGGTGAGAGTCACCCCAAACTGACGCCCTCGGGGGGGCCGGGGCTGCCGTGGGGGCTTCTCGGCGCTCCCGGGGGTTTCCCTGGGCGGCTGTTGGGAATTGTGTCCGCCAACGTCACGGGAACGTGGAGCTCTGCAGCTGCTTGGCTGGCACACCTCGATCTCAGCCACCTCACGTTGACTTTGGGAAGGACCCTCTGTGGGTGGGCGGGCTCAGCTCTGGGTCTCCGCGATGCCCGACCCGTCGGTGGGTGAGGAAGCACTTCCAGGGTGGGATTTACCGGAGACCTGCCCTGGGATGGGACTGGTTGCACCCTCCCTCGGTGGTGACCCGGGTGCAGCCCCGTTTCTCTCTGCTCTGCCCCGTTTGTCCACTCTAGATCGCGATCTACGGCACCAACTTCTGCACCTCGGCCCGCAACGCCTTCTTCCTGCTGATGAGGAACATCATCAGGTGAGATCCCGCTGTCCAGGAGGGCTCTGCTCCGTTACTTCCGAGTCCTTCCCACTGCCCGAGGTCACCCCCGACCTGGCTCCCCGTCCTCGGGGACCTCCCTCCCGCGCTTCCATCGCAGCCTGGGGCGGGGAGCGGACGTGGAGTCTCATCTCTCCCTCTTGTTTCCAGGGTGGCCGTGTTAGATAAAGTCACGGATTTCCTCTTCTTCCTCGGGAAGCTCCTCATAGTGGGCAGCGTCGGTAAGCGCCGGGCACTGGAAGCTCCTCCTCGGGACGTCCGGCTGCCGTAGCCGGTTGTGCCGTCCCAAAACCTCCACTGAGGTCACCCCTCCCGTGTCCCGTGTTCTGTCTTCTCCACCCCACCCCTTCTGCCGCTGCCACCCCACCGCCGTGCCCGTCCTGTGCTTGCTTTCCCAGGAATCCTCGCCTTCTTCTTCTTCACCCAGCGGATAAAGCTGGTCCAGGACACGGCGCCGCCGCTGAATTACTACTGGGTCCCCATTCTGGTGAGCCGCCGTCTGGGGCCGGGGTGACCCCCGAGGCAAAGGGCAGCGATGCCCCAGGCGAGCCCCCTGCCCGCCCCCGGCGCCTCAAGGGCCGTCTTTGTTGGGTGTTTTTCTACGAGCCCTTTGTTGGCCGCCGTTGGCCGCGCGCCCTCCCCGCGCTGCCCGCGTTGGCCTCCGGCCGCCGTCGTGCCTGAGGCCTTTTGTCCCCCCTCGGGCTGCTCTGAACAGTCCTGCCCTGTTCCCTTCTCCCCCTTCCCCTGGGGAATTCGGGATTCAGCGTTTTCCTCCTCCTCCTCCTCCTCCTCCCCCCGGGGCGCTCCGGGCTCTCCGTGGGGCCACGGCGTGACCGCGCGGCGTCTCTTGCAGACGGTGATCGTGGGCTCCTACCTCATCGCCCACGGCTTCTTCAGCGTGTACGGCATGTGCGTGGACACCCTCTTCCTCTGCTTCTGTGAGTACCCACCCCAGGGGGGGCAAAACCCCTCCCTCCCTCCGGGCTTGAGTTGGCCAGATTTGGGGGTTGGCTCCAAAATCCCCCCGGGGTTCCCTCCGTGTGGTTTCCTCCCGCTTTTTTCCTTTCCTGACTCCTCACCTGCGTTCTCACCTGCTTCCCCCTGCCCGCTGCAGCTCCTGCCTCCCTCCTGCTCCTTCTCTTTCGGTGGGATTAACCGCAGCTAACTTCAATTTCCCTTTTCCCCCCCTCTTTTTCCTCCTTTTCCGCCCCTCCCGTGTCTCTCGTTCACACGTTCTCCATCCTCCATCTCCGCCCTGTCTCTCTCTCCCCGGCTCTGCTTTTTTCACTCTCCCCCCCCTTCACGGCCGCTCCTTCCCGGGGTTGGAAAAGGTGAAGACCTGGAGAGGAACGATGGATCTCCCGAGAGGCCTTACTACATGTCCCCCGAGCTCAGCGAGATCCTGCTGAAGGGGCACCTCGAGCCTTCCAAAAGCGCCGATAGCCAAGGCTAGGGAGAGCCAAGGCCGGGGGCCGGCGCCGTGTGCCGGGGGCACCGCGGGACCCTCCCGGCCCCCCCCGACCTGAGCAGCTTCCTGGTGCCGCTCTGTGCCCTGGGAGTCCTTCCAGGGTAGGGGGGTGCCGACCCTCAGCGCCCAGCCCGCCTTCCTGCCCAGTAACTCGCGTTCCCGCACCCAGAGAACCCGCCCGGCGCCACTGGGAGTCGGGGCCGGGACCAGCCGGGTCCCCACAGTGCCCAGAGATGTTTGTTCCAGACCACCAGGCGTGGGTGGGAGGGCCGGGAGCGCCGGCGGGAGGGACCTGCCGCGGCGGGACGGGGGTTTGTGGGACGGGCCGAGTGGGTTCCACCGCCCCGACCCCGTCTCTGGGCGCTCCCCTCTCCAAGAGCAGCAAAACTTCCCTGGCCCCTTTCCCGGCCCCTTTCCCGGCCCCTTTCCCGGCCCCCTTTCCCGGCCCCCTTTCCCGGCCCCCTCTCTCTGCAAACCGCAGAACTGGGAAGGTTTCTGGGTGAGGCTGCAGAGCTTTGGTTTCTCACCTGCTGCTTCAGCACGAGGAGCCACTGCCGGAGCCCCCCCGGGACTCCAGGGGTTCAGAGGGTCCCTCCTGGAGCTTTGGGTGCTGCGGGGGCTGGTCCCGGGAGCTGCTTTTCCCCCGGGAGGGGCCGAGTGGGTTGGTTTGGCCTCGGCCTTGCCGGGCTCCCGCGGGCAGAGGCGCTGGAAGCTGCCACGAGTGGGGGGCTGTCGCGACGGGGGGGCTGTCACGACTTCCACGCTCTCCCAGGGCGTAGCTGGAGATGATTCCCGAGGCCATCCCGGCCCGGGGGGGCTGTAGGAAGGAAGAAGGAGCCTGTGGGGAAGGGAGGCGAGTCCCCACACAGGCTGCGGTGCCCGGGGGGGTCTGTGAGGGCGAGGCAGTGCCAGGGGAGCAGAGCGAGTGTCCCCAGTGGGATGGGGGGAAATCACAGGGGTGTGACCTCGGGGGGGAGAGAGATCAGCCCCCAAAGTGCTGGGGGGGGAGGAGGTCACAGCCCCCCCAAAAAATGCAGCTGTGTTTCCCCCTCTGGACAGCCCAGAACCGATCAGGATTTATAAAAGCAGCAGAGCCCCCTCCCAGCCCCCCGGGCAGCCAGAGCTGACCCCGAGCTGTGCCCTCCCAGGACGAGGCCGTGGCCTTAACGCTCCTGCTCCCATCCCAGAGGGACCCAAATCCCTCCCAAAACCCCCCCCGGGTGCCCTCGCTCCGCTCCGGGGCCCTGTGGGTTTTTTGGGGGTTCGAGGTGTTGTTTTCCTGGGATTTTCCGACCCCTTGGTGCAGTGGCATGTTGAGTACACTCCTTGTTGGGAATGGTGAATCCCAAGGGGAATCGCTTTGCATTGGTGTCCGGAGCCCCTGGGAAGAGCCGAGGGGACCTCCCTTCCCTCCAGGTGACCTCCCTTCCCTCCAGGGGACCTCCCTTCCCTCCAGGTGACCTCCCTTCCCTCCAGGTGACCTCCCTTCCCTCCAGGGAACCTCTTTTCCCTTGGCTCTGTTCGACTTTCCCTCCCCGGAGTAACCAAACACCCGAATTTCCGCTTTCTCCCAAATCCCCGCGGGCCCTTCCCGGCTCTCCTGGGAAAAGGGAGAGGGGGGAGCTTCGCGTGTTTGGGCACGTTCCTTGTGACAGAGGCAGAGAGGGGGGAAGCCCTCGGCGAGCGCAGAGACTTCGTTTGGTCGGGGGTGGTGGTTGGAGGGTCCCAGCTGAGCCAGGCCCGTGTCCGCCCCGCCCGCGGGGCCGGGGGGGCTTTCTCTTGGCAGTGGAAGACCTGGAGCGGAACGACGGCTCGGCGGAGAAGCCCTACTTCATGTCCCCCGACCTGAGGAAGCTGCTCAAGAAGACCAACGCGGGGCAGGCGGACGCGTAGCCCCCCGGCCCGGCCTCCCCCGCCGCCCGTCCCCCGTGGAATTTGCCTTCCTGGACCTCGGACCGCTGGTTCCTCCCGCGAGGGGGGCTCGGGGAAACGGGGATTGTTGAGGATCCGGCCCCGGAGCGTCGCGTTGGTGGCGGCGAGCACCGGAGCTCGTCGGTGCCGCCGGCCGGCCCGGGGCTCTGGCGGGGGCAAAGTCCCTCCTCCCGGGGTGCTGGTGACTCCAAAACGAGCTCCGTTGGGTTTGATCCCATTCCTTTACCCCGGCAGACGGGTGGTGTGGCCTCTGGCCCGGCCGTGTTCCGCGTTCCCTCGGCGCTCCGGCGGATCCGGGCGCGGAGGCGACGGGACAACGAGCCAGGAGGGTCCGGGCGGCTCCTCGAGGGGGTTTTTCAGTCGTGGCCTCCCCCCCAAAATGTTGAGCTGCAGTTGGTGATTCCATCTGGAATGGCCTCCCTGCTCCTGCTGCCCTCCGGGGACGTACCAGGGCCCTGTTTGGGGCCCCAACTAATTAATTCTTTTAGGAATAAGCTAATTAGTGCTTCTGTAGCCGCCTGTCGGGGGTGGGGGTGGAGGGGAGCGAGGGGTCCCCGGGCAGAACTGGGGGGTTGAGGCTCTGGCCGGTTCCTGCACCTCCTCTCCAGGACCGGCGGCTTCCGCCGATTCCTCCCCAAAATCCGCGTCCCGGTATCCAAAACCCGGCAGTTTGGGGCAAACCCTTCCCCAGAGGCTTTGCCTTTCGGGACAGGGGGTGGTGGGTGGATCCGGGCGGGTTTTGGGTTCGTTTCGGGCGGTTTTAGCAAACCCGAGGGCAGCCAGCGCCTCGCTCCTGCCCGAGGGAAGGTCCAGAGCTCCTGGCACGTGGGGGAGGAAAAAAGGGACTTTTGGAGGCTGAGAGGGGGCTAATTAACTCTAAAATACAACTAATTAACCCCAAATCATAACAGAATTAACCCCCCCCCCGGAGTCCCTCGAGCTTTTTATCCCGATTCCCTCACGATCTTGGGGGTTTGTGTCAGAGGGGGGAACGTTTCCATGGAATTATTCAGTGCTTTGGGGGCTTTTTTGTATATTTTGCTTTTCCGAGGCGTTCTCGGTTCTCTAGTTGATATTTTGAGCTTTTCCCGGGAATTCTGGGGACAGGTTTTGGGCTCTGTTGCTGCCGGGCCGGGGATCAAAGGCTGTAATTTGCTTAAATCCCCCCTTTTTTTTCCCCTCTCCTGTCTCAGTGCGGGTGATCAGTGCCCCGGGGTAGGGCTGGGCAGGGAAGGGGAAGGGGAAGGTGAGGCCAGGAAAATGAAGGAAGAGATAAAACTAAAAAGGTGAAGGGAAAGTAAAAAAAATGAAGGGAAAGGTTAAAAACAAAAGGGAAAAAGTAACGGCGAAGCTCTGCAGGAAAAAGGTGAAATAAGGCTCTGGTTGGGGTAAGTGGGAATAATTCAGGGAATAATGACCAGGCTCCATAACACTTCCAGCTTTTCCAGCACCTCCAGCCAGTGTTTCCTGCTGCTGGTCCTGAATTAACTCACTTTCTCCCCTCCCTGTGCAGGTTTTGGGGGGGTTTGGGTTCAGTTTCCACTCGGAACGTCCCTGTCGGGGGTGAATTCCCTCTCGCCCCTCCACTCTCAGCTGTTTTCTTCCCAAATCCAGACCCTTTGGGGGCGGAAACGCTGCTGGAAGCAGCCGAGGAGCATCAGGAACTCTCTTTACTCCAAAAGCCGAAATACAGCGGGAATTGGGAGGGCTGGAAGTGGTGGAGGAGAGAAGGAATTTGGGAAAAAATCGTGTTCTTGGGGACGCCGCCGGGCTGGCTCAGCTGCCTCCCGGCAAAGGAGGGACTCGAGGAGCAGAATTAAGGGTTTTTAATTCCCGAGAAGCCCGAAGTGGTTTGGTTTTGTTTTTTTAAAGGTGAAAACTGCACGTGCCGGGAGCTCCGGACGGGGGGAATATTCCTGTCAGTCAGGTTTTTTTCGGGAGAGCCGAGAGCGAGGGCAGCTGTCCGGGGGGGATTTTGGTGTCCGGAAAACCTTCACACTCCACGGCCTGGGCTCTTTCTTCCCGGAGCTTGCACTCGAGGCATTAAACGACCCATTTTTTTTAGGAATAACGGTGCTTTTTGCTGCCTGGAAATGCAACTCCTGTCCCTACAACTCCTTCCCCTGATCGGGGGCCGGGCGAGGTGGGGGGAAAAAAAAAAACCCTCAAAAATGCTAAAACCCGCAGGGCTGGTGTTCTACACCGAAATACTCATTTTTTAAGCGTGTTTCTGAGGCATTAACGACGCTGGTGCTCCGGGGGGGTCCGTCGGTGTCGTGACCAACAATAAAAAAGTGCCTGTTTGGAGCTCGCCTGGTCCTGTCCTTCCCTCCCACCTCAGGGCTCTGTGACCCATCCCGCCGGTTTTCACCCCAAAACAGCACACTTATTTCATTTTTGGGTTAAAAAAACCCAAACAAAACACGTTTTTGAGGTCAAGCCCCTCCGAGAAAGGTGTTTTTGAGGTCAAACCTCTCCGAAAAGAGGTGGCTTTGAGGTCAAACCCCTCCAAAAGAGGCCTCTTTGAGGTCAAACCTCTCCAAAAAACAGTCGTTTTGAGGTCAATCCCCTCCTGAAAAAGCAGTCTTTGAAATCGTTTCCCTTGGTTCCTTGTCAGAGAAGAATCTTACCGCTGAGCTCCTCTGCTCAGGTCCCCCCGGGAGTTGCCTCAGGTGTGTCCCCTCAGGTGTGTCCCCTCACGGGGTCCCCTCAAGTCTGTCCCCTCAGGTGTGTCCCGTCCCCTCAGGTGTGTCCCCTCACGGGGTCCCCTCAA
>NW_016690639.1:19916-23507 GCF_001604755.1 Lepidothrix coronata
CTGTGCCCCCTCCTCACCCCTTCCATCTCCCCTGTGCCCCCTCCTCACCCCCTGTCCCCCTCCTCACCCCCCAGGCTCCTTCGGGGCCCCGCACACGTGTGGGGTTGGGGTTGGGGGTCCCTGGAGGGGTTTTGAGTGGGGCTGCTCCTTCCCTGACCCCTTCAGCCACCCCTGGGGTGAGAGGTGTGTGTGGGGGGGGGGTCACGGAGGAGGTGGGATCATCCCACCTCTTCCCCCCGCAGCCCACCCCGGCACAGGCTGGAAATTGGGGTCGGAGCATCCCCTTTGGAGGGAATTTGAGGGCCCTCTCCCCCCTCAGGACCGGGATCCCGCTCTCCTCCCCGCGGTTCTTCCCAGCCTCTCCCTCTGCTCCCTCACAATTCCCTCCAGCCTGTTATCCATGGCTGCTCTGTTTGTGGATGGTTTAGGATCAGAACAATCCCTTCTCCATGGCCTCATCCCCCCCCTCGCTCCGGGATTCCCGCTGGAATCCAGGCCCCCGGATCGTCCCCTGCGAGGGTTCCGTCCCGGGCAGGTACCAAAACATGGATAAAAGTGACCAATTCTTCCCTGAAACCCAAACACAGCTTCGCCTGTGCCGGACTTTCCCGTATTTAGGGCAGAAATTCCAGCCTTTTCTCTCCTCCGTCCTCCCAACCCCACGTCTGGGAGGGTCAGGTCACTCAGGAGGCTCCATCCAAGCGGGAATTTGGTGGGGGTGGGAGCAGAGGAGGGGGAGAGCGAGGCAGGCAGAACCCCAGGCAGGTGGAATTCCAGAGTTTCTCCTGCTGGATCTCCAAGGCAGGATCGGCGTCCTGGTTTAACTGATCCCGGGGTTCTTTTCCCCAGGAGATGCGACTCCAGCGGTGCTCCCGGAAGGGGGATAACGGGATAACACCGGTCCCAGGACCCCTGGGAGACTCCCGGGCTGTTGGGGTGTTTCTGACTGTAGGAACAGCCGGCTGGAATTCCAACCCTTTCCCTACAGGGCCTGGAGGGGGTTTTGGGGCCAGCCCGGAGCGGGAGGCACTGGAAACGCCGGGAGATGCCGTGTGGGTCCTTGGGAACAGTTGGATCCAAACTGATCCCGCTGTTGAATCGTCCTGTGGACGAACTGGCAGGATTGGGATCGGGGGGTTTCCTCGGCGTGGAATCCGCGCGGCGGCGGCTCCAGGGAATGAGTTTTCCCGTTTTTTTTTTTTCCTGTTGCTGGTTTTGAGCCCCGGCTTTGGGTGGCCCATCTCTCCATCTGGGGAGGTTCCAGTGGGAAAAGGCCGAGGAGTCTGGTTTGGGGGCGAGGGAAGCTCCTGGAAAAGGGAAGGGGGTCTGGTTGGGAGCACTGGGATAACGCAGGCGGGATCCACCCTCTCCAGGTGGGATTTGGAGTCACCAGGCGGATTTGTTGGGGTTTGGTGGTAGAAGGAAGTGGAGCAACTGGTGGAGGCGGAGGAGGATGATCTTCATCACCCTCGGGTGCCGAGGGCCGGCGTTTTCCAGCGCTTTTCCACGGCACTTCCCAATCCTTGGAGTAACCGAGAGCCGGCGGGTGTTGCGGGGCCGGGCAGGGGCAGGTGGGGGGAAACCAGGACTTTAATTAACTTTATTGGGTCCAATTAACAGCCCTGGATGGGGCAGGTGCTGATCCTCAGCCTGGCCTCGTGGGAATGATGCCGGAGCTGATCCCAGCGGGCACGAGGCGGAGTCCGGGGCAATCCCAGGATCCAGACGTTCCTCTGCTCCGAGGAACAAAGCGCTGGAATTGGAACAAAAGGCTCTGCTGCCCCGGCTGGGGGTGGTTCCCTCCGAAAGCAGCTCCTCGGGCAGGAATTTGGTGTCATTCGGGCTGAATCTGTTGAATTTTATGAGTTTTTTGCGCTGACTTCCCACCCGGATTTGCTGCTCGGAGTTTATCCTGGAGCTTCCTCCGGGTAAACTCAGGGAAGAGACTCGATGCAGCCTCTGGACTTGTGTTGTTTCTTAATTAACGAGGTGACTTTGGGGCTGTGAAATGGATTTGGGGTAAAACCAGGGATCTGGCACAGGGATCCATGCTGGGATCTGCCTGTGGATGTGGCTGAGGGATCTGTGCTGGGATCTGCCCCTGGATGTGGCAGAGGGATCCGTGCTGGAATCTGCCTGTGGATCTGGCAGAGGGATCTGTGCTGGGATCTGCCTGTGGATGTGGCACAGGGATCCATGCTGGGATCTGCCCCTGGATGTGGCAGAGGGATCTGTACTGGGATCTGCCTGTGGATCTGGCAGAGGGATCCATGCTGGGATCTGCCTGTGGATCTGGCTGAGGGATCTGTGCTGGGATCTGCCTGTGGATGTGGCAGAGGGATCTGTGCTGGGATCCGTGCTGGGATCTGCCCGTGGATCTGGCAGAGGGATCTGTGCTGGGATCTGCCCGTGGATGTGGCAGAGGGATCTGTGCTGGGATCTGCCTGTGGATGTGGCAGAGGGATCCATGCTGGGATCCGCCTGTGGATCTGGCTGAGGGATCTGTGCTGGGATCTGCCCCTGGATGTGGCAGAGGGATCCGTGCTGGGATCCCTGTGTGAGGAGCAGGAGGAGAGGAACAACCGGCTCTTCCCTCGTTTGGTTCATTAATTAATTAGCCATCCTGGGGCAGCAGGGGATTTTGTCTGGTTTGGGGACGGGAGCAGGAGCTTTAGGGAAAATCTCGTTTCGTTGGAAAACCTCTTGGGAATAAGAGGGAATAAGGGATTGGACCCTCAGAGGGGTGTCTGTGCCCTGTAGGGCGCCAAACCCTCTGGAAGCATCCCGGGGGGCACCCTCCGGCTCTTAGGGATACAAATCCTTGGGAGCAGAAACCTGGGCTTTGGGCTGGGAGCTGGCATCCCCGGAACGGCTGTTCCCGCTCCCCGGCCCCGCTCACCCGGCTCCCCGTCCCTTCCAGCTCCCGGAGCGCCGCGGTGCCGCCACGGTCTCCCCGCTGGAAAAGTCCACATAAACGCCTCTGGAACGCTCGGAGGGACGTCGGGAAGCAAAAATGGTAAGAGCCGGGGGGATTCCCGCCCGTGGGAAGGCCATCCCTGTCCCGGGGCACCCCTGAGTTGTCCCGAACTCGTCCCTTGGCAGCGCCCGATGCGGATCTTCGTCAACGACGACCGGCACGTGATGGCCAAGCACTCGGCCGTGTACCCCACGCAGGAGGAGCTGGAGGCCGTGCAGAACATGGTTTCCCACACGGAGCGAGCGCTCAAAGCCGTCTCCGACTGGATCGACGAGCAGGAGAAAGTCAGCGGGGAGCAGCCGGAGTCGGAGTCCATGGAGACGGCGGCCGAGGAGGAGAACAAGGAAGGAGGGTGAGGAGAACAAGGAAGGAGGGTGAGGAGAACAAGGAAGGAGAGTGAGGAGAATGAGGAAGGAGGGTGAGGAGAACGAGGAAGGAGGGTGAGGAGAACGAGGAAGGAGGGTGAGGAGAACGAGGAAGGAGGGTGAGGAGAACAAGGAAGGAGGGTGAGGAGAACAGGGAAGGAGGGTGAGGAGAACAAGGAAAGAGGGTGAGGAGAACAAGGAAGGAGGGTGAGGAGAACAAGGAAAGAGGGTGAGGAGAACAAGGAAGGA
>NW_016690639.1:24511-27582 GCF_001604755.1 Lepidothrix coronata
GGACGCCGCCGGCATCCCTGAAAATCCGGGGGGAAAAGTTGTTTTCCCTGGCTGTGGGATTGGGGGGAATCAACTGACGACTGTTGGGGGCGGGTGTGGTGAATCCATCCCGGGTGAATCCCCGTGGATCCGTCCCTTAGGTCGGGTGGGGTGGTGCATTCCGTGGGGTTTGACCGCGTGCCGTGTGTTCTCAGGGATCAGAAGGCCACGGAGCAGCTGACGAGGACCCTGCGGGGCGTGATGCGCGTGGGGCTCGTGGCCAAAGGCCTCTTGCTCAAGGGGGACCTGGACCTGGAGCTGGTCCTGCTGTGCAAAGACAAACCCACGGCCAAGCTCCTGGAGAAAGTGGCCGACAACCTGGGGGTGCAGCTGGCGGTGAGTGGGGCCGCCGGAATTCCTTTGGGATCGCTCCTTTGGGATCCTTCCGGCTCGGGAAAGTCGTTTTCAGAGGTTCTTCGGGATTGTTAAATGAACTTCTCCTCATTAATCATGAAAGGTTTGGGTTGGAAGGGGCCTTGGAGCTCATCCCATCCCGCCCCTTCCACCAGCACACCTTGTGCTATCCCGAGTTGCTCCAAGCCCCATCCAACCTGGCCTTTGACACTTCCAGGGATGAGGCAGCCACAGCTTCTCTGGGAAGCCCCAGCCCAGCCCCTCACCACCCTCACAGGGAGGAATTCCTTCCCAGTATCCCATCGAACCCCGCCCTCTGGCAGTGGGAAGCCATTCCCCTGGTCCTGTCCCTCCAGACCCTTGCCCAAAGTCCCTTCCCAGCTCTCTTGGAGCCCCTTTAGGAGAGGGCCTTTAGGCTCCCCCCGGGAGGGGCTCTAAGGTCTCCCTGGAGCCTTCCCTTCTCCAGTTGAACATCCCCATCTCTCCCAGCCCGTCCCTGGAGCAGAGGTGCTCCAGAGCCATGGAATCATGGAATGGTTTGGCTTGGAGGGGACCTCAAAGATCCCGCATGTCCGGGGATCTCCAACCCTCTGCCGTGGGCGGGCAGACACCTCCTGCAGCTCCAGGCTGCTCCAGGCTGCTCCAGGCCGCTCCAGGCGCTGGGCTTTGGCCGGGAAGGGCCGCGGGAAGTCTCCCGGCTGCCGCGGGAAGTCTCCCGGCTCGGGAGCTGAGCGGGGCCGTGGCGTTGCAGGCGATCACCGAGGACAAGTACGAGGTCATCCAGTCGGTGGGCGACGCCGCCATCGTCATCAAGAACACGAAGGAGCCCCCGCTGAGCCTCACCATCCACCTGACGTCGCCCGTGGTCCGGGAGGAGCTGGAGAAGCAGCTGGCCGGAGGTACGGCCGGCCCGGGCCCGGCAGGGCGCGGCGGAGCACCGGGAAAGCGTGCTCTTCAGCTTCAGCCGGAGCCTGGCAGCTCCCTCTGGGCCAAATTCCAGCGGAAAAAATTCCTTAGTTCCGCCAGCCTCGTTACGATCCCCGGTTGCGGTTTATCCGGGCCGAGCGCTCGGAAGCTGAGGAGCACCTTTCACGTGGGATTTTGCTCTTTTGGTTTTTTTTTTATTTATTTAATTTTTTTTTCCCGAGTACCGTTATTATTTTATCCTTTGTTTTGGTTCCACTTGGGCCTTTAGTTCACTAATTCATCATCTCGTTGTATTTACTCGTGGTTTGTCCCCGGCCATGTCAGTGCAGTGACATGAAAACAGAAAGCGGATTTGTTTAAAAAAAAAAACAAAACACCCCCCAAAAAAACACACCACCCTCTCGAAGGCTTCTTGTCCGAGGAGTTGCATGTCCATGAACCGGGATGTTCCGGGATGTCCCCCCGGTGTGTGTTGCAGCAGAACGACGGGTGTGCTCGGGGCCCCTCCCGCGGCTCTCCCGGCACCTCAGGTTCAGTCCTCCGGAAAGCGATGCAGAGTTTTGGATAAAGTTAGCTCCTCCAAATTCCCTTTGGGGGTCAACAGTTCCGAACAGCCGCCGGTTGTTCGCTCCGATTCCGATGGGCTCCGTGGGGCCGGCGGGTCCCCCGCTCCGCACTAGCCTTATCTAAAACCCTGATCTCCAGCAGCTTCGGGCGACTTTCAGGCCCTTCCTCAGTTTTGCTGCAGCACAGACCGGGGCCCTCGTTGTGCTCTTGATTGTTGATCTCTGGTGTTGACCTCTGACCTCGTCTCCGAGCCTTCTAGTTTGTCGATTTTAGGGACGCTGGACCTTTGACCAACAGGACGTTCTCTGTCGCGGGCCGGGGCCGGGGCAGCCATCCTTCCGGGCGGAGGGTTCCCTGGATCCCCTCCCCTCCCGCCCACGCTCCGGGCGCAGAGCCGGGGGGTCACGCACCTTAAATTCCCCCCCGGTGACCCCTCCCGGCCTCGCTGCCGCCTCTCCCTCCAGCAGGGATCTCTGTCCCCTCCACCGAGCCTCTCGCTCCTCCTCCTCCTCCCTTCTCCTCCTCCTCTTCCTCCTGCCTCCTCCTCCTCCTCTTCCCAGAGCGCATTCCAGCCCATCCATCCCTGGGAATTGAGCTTCCCCCCCTCTCTGCAGCCGCACGCCCCGGGCGAGGCCGCGCGGCGGCAACGCCGCAGCCCCTTCCTTCCCTCCCGCTCCCGGCATCCCGGCAGGATTCCTTGGGAGCCTCAGCTGCCCGTTTAGGATGCTGCCTCCTCCCCCTCGGCCCGACAGAAGCCCCTTGGTCAAACCGTGCCTTGTCTTCTTATTCCATCCACGACTAGAAACGCTCTCAGTCACCGACTCCCCGGACGTTCTGGACAGGCAGAAATGCCTTGCTGCCTTGGCGTCTCTGCGCCACGCCAAGTGGTTCCAGGTTTGCATTTTGTTCTTATATTTATCTTTAAGTAGAAACATTGGTAAACTCTTTTAAGGGGCTGAGTGTTTTTCGGAGCTGGAGTGGCCGCCGGCCGCTCGGAGGTGCCGGACTTAGCGGCTGTGGGCGGCACAGCTGCTAAAGAGGCGCCGCGGTGACACTTTAGGAGCCTTTTTTTTTTGTTTTTTGGTGCGGAGCAGCCGCGGAGCTGCTGCTTTGTGTGAGGAGTCAGGTCGGCGTGGCCGTGCCCTCGGCGTGGCCGTGCCCTCGGCGTGGCCGTGCCCTCGGCG
>NW_016690639.1:28727-33118 GCF_001604755.1 Lepidothrix coronata
TTGCTTTATCAGTTATTCACTCAGGTTGGTGTCAAATTGCTTTATTAATTACCCACTCACATCGTTATCCAATTGCTTTATCAATTACTCACTCCTGTTATTATCAAATTGCTTTATCAGTTATCAACCCACATTATTATTGAGTTGTTTTCTCAGAGGCTAAACCACGTTATTACCAAAACATCTTATCAGTTACCAAATCCCGTTGGTGGGGGTTTTATCAGCTGTAAAATCTCGTCAGCAGCAAATTGTTCTATCAATTATCAAACCACGCCACTGTCGTTGGCGAGTGCCTTTATCAGTTATCAAACATCAATTATAAAATCACGTTATTGTAAAATAATTTCCATAAGTTTCCAGGTCACCTTATCAAATAGTTTTATTAATAAGTATTAATTATTTTAGTTGCATTATTATAAAATATTTCTGTCGGTTATCAAGTCCTGTTATCAAATAGTTTTATCAATTATCAAAATGTTTTATAAATTATCAAATAATTTTATCAGCTATCAAACCAGGCCGTTCTCAGATCACATCAGCAACTTGTTCTATCAATTATCAATTAATTATCACGTTAACCCACTGTTTTATCAGCTATCAAACAGCCTGGTACCATTGGCTCGTTGTGTTAATTATTTAATCACGGTTTTATCAACCTGTTTTTACCAGTTCCCGATTTCCACAGCCTGACTCCTCTCCTTCTCTGGGAACTGGAAGCTGCTCCGTGCTGGGTCCCTTTCCTGGAGTCCCTTTCCTGGGTCCTTTTCCCATGGTCCCTCTCCTGGGATTCCTCACCCTGGATCCCTCTCCAGGGTCCCTCTCCTGGGATTCCTCTCCCAGGGTCCCTCTCCTGGGATTCCTCTCCCAGGATCCCTCTCTGAGGTCCCTCTCCCAGGATCCCTCTCCGGGGTCCCTCTCCCAGGATTCCTCTCTGGGGTCCCTCTCCTGGGATTCCTCACCCTGGATCCCTCTCTAGGGTCCCTCTCCCCGGATTCCTCTCCCAGGATCCTTCTCTGGGGTCCCTCTCTGGGATTCCTCTCCCAGGATCCCCTTCCCAGGATCCCTCTCCCAGGTTTCCTCATCCAGGATCCCTCTCTGAGGTCCCTCTCCTGAGGTCCCTCTCCCAGGATCCTTCTCTGGGGTCCCTCTCTCAGGATCCCTGTCTGAGGTCCCTCTCCCGGGATTCCTCTCCCAGGATCCCTCTCTGGGGTCCCTCTCCTGGGATTCCTCACGCAGGATCCCTCTCCGGGGTCCCTCTCCCAGGTTTCCTCATCCAGGATCCCTCTCCCAGAGTCCCTCTCCCAGGATTCCTTTCTGGGGTCCCTCTCCCAGGATCCCTCTCGGGGTCCCCCTCTCAGGATTCCTCTCCCAGGATCCCTCTCTGGGATCCCTCCCCCGGAGTCCCTCTCCCAGAATCCCTCTCTAGGGTCCCTCTCCTGGGATTCCTCTCCCAGGATCCTTCTCTGAGGTCCCTCTCTGGGATTCCTCTCCCAGGATCCCTCTCTAGGGTCCCTCTCCCAGGTTTCCTCATCCAGGATCCCTCTCCCGGAGTCCCTCTCCCAGGATTCCTTTCTGGGGTCCCTCTCCCAGGATCCCTCTCGGGGTCCCTCTCTCAGGATTCCTCTCCCAGGATCCCTCTCTGGGATCCCTCCCCCGGAGTCCCTCTCCAGGTCCCTCTCCCAGGATCCATCTCCCAGAGTCCCTCTCCCAGGATCCCCCTTCAGGGTCCCTCTCCAGGGTCCCTCTCTGAGATCCCTCTCCGGGGTCCCTCTCCCAGGATCCCTCTCTGGGGTCCCTCTCTCAGGATTCCTCTCCCAGGATCCCTCTCCTGGAGTCCCTCTTCCAGAGTCCCTCTCCCAGGATCCCCCTTCAGGGTCCCTCTCCAGGGTCCCTCTCCCAGGATCCCTGTCCAGGATCCCTCTCTGAGATCCCTCTCCGGGGTCCCTCTCCCAGGATCCCTCTCCAGAGTCCCTCTCCCAGGATTCCTTTCCGGGGTCCCTCTCCCAGGATCCCTCTCCCAGGATTCCTCTCCCAGGATCCCTCTCCCAGGATCCCTCTCCCAGGATCCCTCTCCAGGTCCCTGTCCCGGGGTCCCTCTCCAGGATCCCTCTCTGAGACCCCTCTCTGGGGTCCCTCTCCTGGGATTCCTCTCCCAGGATCCCTCTCTGAGGTCCCTCTCTGGGATTCCTCTCCCAGGATCCCTCTCCCGGGATTCCTCTCCCAGGATCCCTCTCTGGGGTCCCTCTCCTGGGATTCCTGTCCCAGGATCCTTCTCTGAGGTCCCTCTCTGGGATTCCTCTCCCAGGATCCCTCTCCCGGGATTCCTCTCCCAGGATCCCTCTCCGGGGTCCCTCTCCCAGGTTTCCTCATCCAGGATCCCTCTCGCAGGATCCCTCTCTGGGGTCCCTCTCCCAGGATCCCTCTCTGGGGTCCCTCTCTCAGAGTCCCTCTCCAGGTCCCTCTCCCAGGTCCCTCTCCCAGGATCTCTCTCCCAGGATCCCTCTCTGGGGTCCCTCTCCCAAGATCCCTCTCCACATCCCTCTCCTGGAGTCCCTCTCCGAGGTCCCTCTCCCAGGATCCCTCTCCTGGAGTCCCTCTCCCAGAGTCCGTCTCCCAGAGTCCCTCTCCTGGAGTCCCTCTCCCAGAGTCCCTCTCCCAGAGTCCCTCTCCCAGGATCCCTCTCCAGGTCCCTGTCCCGGGGTCCCTCTCCAGGATCCCTCTCTGAGACCCCTCTCTGGGGTCCCTCTCCTGGGATTCCTCACGCAGGATCCCTCTCTGGGGTCCCTCTCCCAGGTTTCCTCATCCAGGATCCCTCTCCCGGGACTCCTTTCTGGGGTCCCTCTTCCAGGATCCCTCTCTGAGATCCCTCTCCGGGGTCCCTCTCCCAGGATTCCTTTCTGGGGTCCCTCTCCCAGGATCCCTCTCCAGAGTCCCTCTCCCAGGATTCCTTTCCGGGGTCCCTCTCCCAGGATCCCTCTCCAGGTCCCTCTCCCGGGGTCCCTCCCCGGGCTCCCCGTGCCCTCCCTCACGCCCGTCCTTGCCTTGCAGCCGCTGGAGCTGCTGTGTGAGAAGTCCATCGGGACGGCCAACCGGCCCATGGGCGCGGGCGAGGCGCTGCGCCGGGTGCTGGAGTGCCTGGCCTCGGGCATCGTCATGCCAGGTGAGCCGCCCCGGCCGCCCTTCCCGCCGGGAAGCGGCGCCGGGAGGAGCGCGGGGGGCGACGCGGCGACCGGGCAGCCCCTGGTGGTCCGGCCCGGCTCCGGGCGCGCCGGGCGCCGTCCCCGCCCTCGGGACGCCGGCTCAGAGCCACCTCAGCCCCGTAGAGAGAGGGAGGGACCGCTCGGCTCCCGGAGAGGTCGGGAGCAGCTTCCCGCAGAGTGTCCGTGGAAACGAGCCCGGGGAGTCCCACCCAGAGCGCCGGACCGTGGCCGGCCGCGCTCTCGGAGCGTTGCTGCCGCCCCAGGGGCTTTAGTTTAGTCGCTTTAGGGAGCCCCGGGATAATTCTCTGCATATCTTCCTTGTTTCCTGCCTTCAGATGGTTCTGGTATTTATGACCCTTGTGAAAAAGAAGCCACTGATGCTATTGGGCATCTAGACAGACAACAAAGGGAAGATATCACACAGAGTGCTCAGGTATAGTGTGACCTCCAGACCCTGCGGAATTCCCCGGCTCGCCCGCCGCTCCCGGCCCCGTTGGCCAACGTAGACTAGTGCCCCGTGGCCGCCGGTGGCCGAGCCCGGGCCGCCCGCACGGGCCCCGCGGGGCGCGGAGCTTGGCCTGAACCAGAGCAAAGAATCAGGTGTTGAGGAGTGACTTGCCCCCACCACCCCCCCCCGGCCCCCATTTTTGGGTTAAAGCCCCAGAAACGGTCAATCCAGAGGGTCCCGCGAAGGGCTGAGGATCGGTGTGAGGGCGGGCGGGGGCTGCGGGCAGCGGGTCCCCCGTGGCCCCCCGGCTGACACCCCGTCCTCTCCCCAGCACGCGCTGCGGCTCGCCGCCTTCGGCCAGCTCCACAAGGTCCTGGGCATGGACCCCCTGCCCTCCAAAATGCCCAAGAAACCAAAGAACGAGAACCCGGTCGATTATACTGGTACGTACTGGGAGGGGAGGGAACGGCCCCCGACCTCCCTCCCGGCTCGGGGTGGGGAGCAGAGCTTTGAGGGGCTGCTCGTGCTGGTCCCCCACAGTCCAGATCCCGCCCAGCACCACCTACGCCGTGACCCCCATGAAGAGGCCGATGGAGGAGGACGGGGAGGAGAAATCCCCCAGCAAGAAGAAGAAGAAGATTCAGAAAAAAGGTATTGAGTTAACGAGAGGTAGGTACAGACGGGGGGGAGTGGGGGCACGGGTGGGTGGGAATGGGGGCACGGATGGGTGGGAATGGGGGCAC
>NW_016690639.1:34411-37192 GCF_001604755.1 Lepidothrix coronata
CTGGTCTGGAATGGGAACAGACCAATAAGAACTGGTCTGGAATGGGAACAGACCAATAAGAACTGGTCTGGAATGGGAACAGACCCATAAGAACTGGTCTGGAATGGGAACAGACCCATAAGAACTGGTCTGGAATGGGAACAGACCCATAAGAACTGGTCTGAGTTGGGAAAGATTGGCAGGAACTAGTCTGGAATGGGAAAAGACCGGTCTGGGAGTGGCAAAGGCCCATCAGGGCCGCTCTGAGATAGAAAATCACCAATTGCAACCGGTGCAAAGCCGGGAGATGCCGGTCGGGGATCACTTTTGGGTCCTGTCGGGCAGCCGAGCGCCCGCCAAGCGCCACCTGGGTTCTTCCCCCAGAGGAGAAGCTGGAGCCGCCGCAGGCCATGAACGCCCTGATGAAGCTGAACCAGCTCAAGCCGGGGCTGCAGTACAAGCTGGTGTCCCAGACCGGCCCCGTGCACGCCCCCATCTTCACCATGTCCGTGGAGATCGACGGCAGCACCTTCGAGGCCTCGGGGCCCTCCAAGAAGACGGCGAAGCTGCACGTGGCCGTCAAGGTGAGAGGGGGAGCGGGAAAACCCCGGGAAAGCCCCGGGATGGGGCGGGAGCAGCTCGGCCCTGGTGGGCGCTCGGGTGTGCTCAGGTGGGGAGGGGTGTAAATGGGGGCACAGGCGGGTGTGGGGCTGGAAGTGGGGGCACGGACAGGCGCGCCCGTGGGATTCGGGGAGCACCTGTGGGATTTGGGGAGCGCCCGCGGGATTTGGGAATGCCGAGCGCCGGGGTCTGGTGGGTGGGGCAGGCAGGAGCCCCTGGAGCCGAGCAAGGCCCCTGACCCCGCTCTGCCTCTCCAGGTGTTGCAAGACATGGGGTTACCCACCGGAGTGGAAGGCAAAGACTCCGGGAAGGGTGACGAGTCGGCGGAGGAGACGGAGCAGAAGCCGGTGGTCGTCGCTCCTCCGCCCGTCGTCGAAACGGTGTCGACGCCCACGGCGGCCTCGCCCCCGGCAGATCAGACCCCCGAGGTGAGCACAGCGGGGGGAACACGGCCTCGGGGTGGGGACACAGCCTGGGGGGGTGGGGGACACGGCCTGGGGGTGACCGTTGGTTCTCCGGGTCGCAGTCGCGGGTAAAACCCGAGGCAGACGTGGCTTCGTGGCGTCGCTCCCCAAAGGATGTGTCAAAGGGAGAAGCAGCTCCGGGCCCGCTGGGGGTTGGTTCTGGGGGTTCAGCCGCCCTTCTCCCCTTGCAGAACGTGAAGCAGCAGGGACCAATCCTGACAAAGCACGGGAAGAACCCCGTGATGGAGCTGAACGAGAAGCGGCGCGGGCTGAAGTACGAGCTGATCTCGGAGACGGGCGGCAGCCACGACAAGCGCTTTGTCATGGAGGTGAGGGGGGGCACCTGGGCTCCAGCCCCTTCCCAGGAGCTTGGTTCATCCCATCCAGGGTGGGTTGGGTGGGAAAAGAGCTTGGGAAGCCACCTCATCCCCCTTCCCAGGAGTTTAAACCTTCAAACCCAAGTGGTTCGGGTTGGAAAAGACCTTTCAAAGCTCATTAATGGGCCGGGAGACAGAGTCTCATCCAGCCTCACCCAGAGCACTCCCAGCTCTGGGATTGCCCGTAGGCGCCATAGAAATGCTTCATTTTCCCAAGTGGCCCCATCTTTTGGTGCCCTTTCCCGCTGACACGGGCGCTTTCCTCCCTTCCCAAGGTGGAGGTGGACGGGCAGAAGTTCCAAGGCGCCGGCTCGAACAAGAAGGTGGCCAAGGCCTACGCGGCGCTGGCCGCGCTGGAGAAGCTGTTCCCGGACGCTCCCGTGGCCATCGAGCAGAACAAGAAGAAAAGAGCCCCCGTGCCAGCCAGGGGGGGCCCCAAATTCCCAGTCAAAGTGAGTAAATCCCCACTTCCACGGCTCTGGGGCGCAGCTCGGGGGGTCGGCGGCTCCGGGGTCTGATCCCTTCCTGGGGCTGGGAGTGGGGTACAGGCAGGTGGGGAGAGGTGGATCTTGGGGCCTGCAGTCCCAAACCCCCTCAGGTTTTGTGGCAAACGCCCTCCGGGTTCGGGGGCTCCCGAGTTCCCGGTCCCACCCCCGCGGCTCCAGGGTGGGAGCCGGTGGGAGCTCCGGGTGTTCCCCTCCAGGGGAGGTGTTCTGGGAGGCTCTGGGTGACACCTCCGTCCTCTCTGTGTCTCTCTGTGCCCTCAGCAGCACAACCCGGGGTTCGGCATGGGGGGCCCCATGCACAACGAGGCCCCCCCGCCCCCCAACATGCGCGGCCGCGGCCGGGGCGGAAACATCCGGGGCCGCGGGAGAGGCCGGGGCGGCTTCGGCGGCAACCACGGCGGCTACATGAACACAGGTGAGGGCCAGACCCCCCCAGGGAGTGAGAACCCCCTCTGGCATCCTGGAGGGGCCAGAACACCCCAAATGGGAATGATCCCCCTCTGGAACTGTGTCCAGAGCACTTGGGGGGGCCAGAACATCCCAGATGGGAATGATCCCCCCTCTGGAACTGTGTCCAGAGCACCTGGAGGGGTCAGAACACCCCAAATGGGAATGATCCCCCCTCTGGAACTGTGTCTGCAGCACCTGGAGGGGCCAGAACATCCCAGATGGGAATGATCCCCCCTCTGGAACTGTGTCTGCAGCACCTGGATGGGCCAGAACATCCCGTATGGGAATGATCCCCCTCTGGAACTGTGTCTGCAGCACCTGGAGGGGCCAGAACATCCCAGATGGGAATGATCCCCCCTCTGGAACTGTGTCTGCAGCACCTGG
>NW_016690639.1:37234-39247 GCF_001604755.1 Lepidothrix coronata
GAATGATCCCCCTTTGGAACTGTGTCTGCAGCACCTGGAGGGGCCAGAACATCCCAGATGGGAATGATCCCCCTCTGGAACTGTGTCTGCAGCACCTGGATGGGCCAGAACATCCCGTATGGGAATGATCCCCCTCTGGAACTGTGTCTGCAGCACCTGGAGGGGCCAGAACATCCCAAACGGGAATGATCCCCCCTCTGGAACTGTGTCCAGAGCACCTGGAGGGGCCAGAACATCCCAGATGGGAATGATCCCCCTCTGGAACTGTGTCTGCAGCACCTGGAGGGGCCAGAACATCCCAGATGGGAATGATCCCCCTCTGGAACTGTGTCTGCAGCACCTGGAGGGGCCAGAACACCCCAGATGGGAATGATCCCCCCTCTGGCACCTGGAGGGGCCAGAACATCCCAGATGGGAATGATCCCCCTCTGGAACTGTGTCCAGAGCACTTGGGGGGGGCAGAACATCCCAAACGGGAATGATCCCCCTCTGGAACTGTGTCTGCAGCACCTGGAGGGGCCAGAACATTCCAGATGGGAATGATCCCCCTCTGGAACTGTGTCCTGAGCACCTGGGTGGGCCAGAATTCCCCCCAACCCCCCCCATTTGGAAATGACCCCCCCCACCGGCTCCTCCGAATCCCTGTTTTATTTATTCCCACGTTTTCTGCCGCTGCAGGGGCCGGGTACGGGAGCTATGGCTACGGAGGGAATTCCGCCACCGCCGGCTACAGTAAGTGGTTGTTGTGAGGAGTGTTGGGATAGGAGGGAAAAATCCAGGAACGTTGATGGGGGAGAGCTCAACTTCCAGCTGTGCGGTGGGAATCGCCCCCCCCCTCGCTCCGGAGTCCCCGGTGCTCCTGCTGGATCCAAATCCGGGCGTTTTCCCCCTGGGAATGGCCCCAGGGGACTCTGCTCACGCTCGGCTCCAGCCCCGGAGGCGACTCCGTTCCGGAGCCTCGTGTCCGCGCGAGGAAATCGGGATTTGCCGCGGAAGGGGAATAAAAACCCGCCGTGGGAAAGGGGACGTGGAGGGGAATCGAGGAAACGAGCCCGAAATAACGGATCCCACTAAAACCCAGGTGCCTCCAGGGGCTCTGGGCAACCCGGCCATGGAACGTGGGTCATCCCGGTCATTTCACGCGGAATTCCAGGAGCGAAGCCCGCGGGATTTCACTCTTTGGCTCCTTTTCGACCAAATCTCCCCCGTCTCTCTCTCCGGATCTGGGGCGTCGGTTGGGTTCTGGTGGCTTTTGTTCCTCCAAAGGAAGTTTAGTTTGGGACGTGCCCAGTTTTCTGTGGAACGAGAACTCCCCAAAGTTCGGGAATCGGGCGGGGAAGGAATCACTTTGGGAGCTTGGCTGTGGAACCCTTCACACGTGGAATTAGCCCCGGATTGACTCCGATCCCGGATGGAATCACCGCAATTCCCGGAAGATAAACTGTGGAGCCATGGAGTCTTTGTTTCATGGGAATACCGCTGGAATCATGGGAATCCTGCTGGAATCATGGAGGTCCTGCTGGAATCACAGGGGTCTTACTGGAATCATGGGAGTCCCGCTGGAATCACGGGGGTCCTACTGGAATCATGGGAGTCCCATTGGAATCACGGGGGTCCTGCTGGAATCATGGGAATACCGCTGGAATCGTGGGGGTCCTGCCAGAGTCACAGGGGTCCTGCTGGAATCACGGGGGTCCTGCTGGAATCACGAGGGTCCCACTGGAATCATGGGAATACTGCTGGAATCACGGGGGTCCTGCTGGAATCGTGGGGGTCCTGCTGGAATCACAGGGGTCCTGCTGGAATCGTGGGGGTCCTGCTGGAATCACAGGAGTCCTGCCAGAGTCACAGGGGTCCCATTGGAGTCATGGGGGTCCCACTGGAATCATGGGAATACTGCTGGAATCACGGGGGTCCTGCTGGAATCGTGGGGGTCCTGCTGGAATCACAGGAGTCCTGCCAGAGTCACAGGGGTCCCATTGGAGTCATGGGGGTCCCACTGGAATCATGGGA
>NW_016690639.1:40353-42448 GCF_001604755.1 Lepidothrix coronata
GGAGCGGCAGTGGGATCGGGATCGGGAGTGTCAGTGGATCGGGATCAGGAGCGGCAGTGGGATCGGGATCGGGAGTGTCAGTGGATCGGGATCAGGAGCGGCAGTGGGATCGGGATCAGGAGTGGCAGTGGGTTGGGATCAGGAGCGGCAGTGGGATCAGGATCGGGAGTGTCAGTGGATCGAGATCGGGAGCGGCAGTGGGATCAGGAGCGGCAGTGGGATCGGGATCAGGAGCAGCAGTGGGATCAGGATCGGGAGTGTCAGTGGATCGGGATCAGGAGCAGCAGTGGGATCGGGAGTGGCAGTGGGATTGGGAGTGGCAGTGGGATCAGGATCGGGAGCGGCATCGGGATCAGGATCAGGAGCGGCATCGGGATCGGGAGCGGCAGTGGGATCGGGAGCGGGAGTGTCAGTGGATCGGGATCGGGAGCGGCAGTGGGATCGGGAGTGGCAGTGGGATTGGGAGTGGCAGTGGGATCAGGATCGGGAGCGGCAGTGGGATCGGGATCAGTGCTCCGGCCCCTGACACTCCTCTCTCCGTCCAGGCCAGTTCTACAGCAACGGCGGCCACTCCAACTCGGGGGGCGGCGGCGGCTCCTCGGGCTACGGCTCCTACTACCAGTCCGGCGACGGGTACACGGCGCCGGCGCCGCCCAAGCACGGCGGCAAGAAGCAGCAGCACGGCGGGGGCCAGAAGGCCTCCTACGGCTCCGGGTACTCGGCCCACCAGGGCCAGCAGCCCTACGGGCAGGGCCAGTACGGCGGCTACGGCCCCGGGCAGGGCAAGCAGAAGGGCTACGGCCACGGCCAGGGCGGCGGCGGCGGCGGCTACTCCTACTCCAACTCCTACAACTCGCCCAGCGGCGGCTCCGACTACAACTACGAGAGCAAATACAGTGAGTGCGGCCCGGGGCGGTGGGACGGAGGGAGGGAGGCAGGGAGGAGTGGGTGGATGGATGGAGGGAGGGATGGATGGAGGGAGGGATGGAGGGATGGATGGATGGATGGAGGGATGGATGGGTGGAGGTATGGATGGAGGGAGGGATGGATGGATGGGTGGGTGGATGGATGGATCGAGGGATGGATGAATGGAGGGATGGATGGGTGGATGGATGGATGGAGGGATGGGTGGATGGATGGCGGGATGGATGGAGGGATGGATGGATGGATGGGTGGATGGATGGAGGAATGAATGGAGGGATGGGTGGATGAGTGAATGGAGGGATGGATGGGTGAATGGATGAGTGGATGAGTGGATGGATGGGTGGGCGGATGGATGGATGGATGAGGAGAAGGGGCAGAGGGGGTGGCTGCCCAGGCCCTGGGCACATTCCCAGGGGATCATCCAGGTCTTGGAGCACCCTGGGCTGGGGGAAGAGGTCCCTGCCTGGGCAGACGATGGATGAAGGTCCCTTTGCACCCAAATCCTCCCGGAATTTTGGGGTCTCAGGGGGGTTTAAAGTGCCCTTGGGTTGGTCAGAGCAGTTGGGTGTGGTGGGCAGCAGGGCTGGGGAGTGCTGGGGGTCCCTGCCCGTGCTCACCGTGCCCCCTCTCCCGCCCCCTCCCCAGGTTACAGCGGCAACAGCGGCCGCGGCGGCAACAACTACTCGGGCGGCGGCTCCTACAACTCGGGCTCCCACGGGGGCTACGGGGGCTCGGGGGGCGGGGGCTCCTCGTACCAAGGTAAGCAAGGTCAGTATTGACACCCCCTCCCCTCCCCGGGGGGCTCCGTGGCCTTGGCCAGCTCCCGTCCCGGCGGGAGCGCCGCCGGAATCCCGCGCGGCGCCGTGACCGTAACCACCCCCCCTTCTCTCCTCCCCGTCCCGCTCTCCCTCTCCCTCTCCACAGGCGGATACTCCTCCCAGTCCAACTACAACTCCCCCGGCTCCCAGAACTACAGCGGCCCCCCCAGCTCCTACCAGGCGTCGCAAGGCGGCTACGGCAGAAACGAGCACAGCATGAGTTACCAGTACAGATAAACCCCCCCTCCCGTGTCCCCACAGCCCCCAGACCCCCGGGACGGTCCCGTTTCCCCCCCTCCCTCCACCCGGGACCCCCCCGCCCCGTCCCCTCCCGCTCTGTGTGACCCGTCACC
>NW_016690639.1:45764-47148 GCF_001604755.1 Lepidothrix coronata
GTTTCCTGGTGACCCCAGCAGTTCCCAGTGCCACCAGCAGTTCCCAGTGCCACCAGCGTTTCCTGGTGACCCCAGCAGTTCCCAGTGCCACCAGCAGTTCCCAGCGCCACCGGTGTTCCCCGGCGCCGCCGGCAGCTCCCATCCCTACGGACACTCCACGGGGGCGTCCCTGAAGTGCGGCCAGAGCTGGAGCAGGTCCTGCGGGGCGTAGTGGTGCACCATGACGAGGCGGGAGAAGCGGCACTTGTCGTAGGGCAGGCGGTACATGGTGAAGGCGCCGGGGGGCCCGTCGGTGACGCGCAGCCCCAGCGCGTGCAGGCACAGCCCCACGAAGGCGTCCTCCATGTTGATGGGCGGCACCGTCTGCGCGGCGGCGAAGACCCGCAGCGCCACGTCCCCCGAGAGCACGTAGCCGGGCCCGCCGCAGTAGGGCGGGTAGGTGTCGTTGGGGTACACCTGGCGCGGCACGAACCACTTGTAGGCGGGGCTGCGCAGGGGGCCCGTGTGCCGGTACACGTAGCCCGTCACCAAGCCGCGCTTGGGCGGCAGCAGCAGCCGCCGCACCAGGAACTCCAGGTTGAGGAAGACGTCGGTGTCGGCCTTCATGACGTAGGTGGCGTTGGGGCAGAAGCGGCTCACCCACTCCAGCCCCGCCAGCGTCTTCAGCGTCAGGTTGTTGTAGGTGTCCAGGAAGTCTTGCTGCAGGAGGTCGCCGTGCAGCTCGTCCTCCTCGCGCAGCACCGGCCGCAGCTCGGCGTCGAAGGCGGGGTGCACGCCCAGCAGGAAGAGCCGCAGCACCGGCGCGCCCGGCACGGAGCTCTCGTTGCCCCACGTGCGGCGCACGGCGTCCCGCGCGGCGAAGTCCGCCGGCGCCGAGGCCACCAGCAGCACCAGGAACGGCGCCCGCGCCCGGCACTTGTCGGGGTGGTTGAGCAGGAAGCGGTAGGGGTGCGGGTACGGCGGCTGCAGCGGGTGCCGCGGGGGGGCCGTGCCGTTGCGGGCCGGGGGCCGGGGGGTCGGGCCGGGGGTCGCCGGGCCGGGCGGGGCGGGCGGGCGCTGCTGCTGCTGCTCCCGCAGTGCCAGCAGTGCCAGCGCCGCCGCCAGCGGCAGCAGCAGCAGGCGGGGGATCGGCACGGGCTTCATGGGGCACCTGCGCGAGGGAGAAGGGGGGATCGGGGCGGGCACGGCACCGGGGCGGTGCTGGCACCCCGATCCCGCTGGCGGCCAAGTCGCACCGGCACCCAAATCCTGCTGGCACCCAGATCCTGCTGGTACCCAAATCACACCGGCACCCTGATCCTGTCAGCACCCAAATCACACCGGCACCCTAATCACACCGGCACCCTGATCCTGTCAGCACCCAAATCACACCGGCACCCAAATC
>NW_016690640.1:0-3674 GCF_001604755.1 Lepidothrix coronata
AATATATATATATTATATATATATATATATATTTAGAAACACCAATCATTCAGTGTTACTTCACTCTAATCCACCCCAAGGGATCTATTAACAAGAACCTGAGTTGCCCTCTGGGGCGGGTTGTAACAGCCCCTTTCCCTTGCCTTTTTCCCCCTCCTCTTCCACTTCCATCCTTCCTTGCTTCCTACTTTCTTTCTTTCTTTCATGAGCCTACAAAAATCAATACAATTAATGGTTGTGCTCGTTTAAAAACCCGGGGGGGGGGGGAATTAACCCCACTCAAGCTGCCCCCTTTCCATAGCAGAGGAAAAATACTCAGAGAGATTATAAGTTGGAATCACAATTTACTGAGGAAACCACAAGAATCATAACAACAATAAAAGATTGTACAAAAGAGGGAATGGTTTACCCAAAAAAAGGTTATCCACCACCAACCAAACAAAAACACTCCCTGAAGAGAGTGCCCAGTGTGTTTTTTTCCAGCCCGTTTATGTTTTCCAGCCCAGAAACAAAGGAGAGACAGAAAGAAAAAACAAAACCTGGAGAGATAGTTCATCCAGAATAAAGAGTTCTGCTGCTGAAATGCCGACTCCGATGGCAGCAGCAGCAGCAGCAGTTGTGTCTTCCCATCTCCAGCAACAGTTATGGCTTCCCCTGGCTGTGCTCCACTGGGGCTGCAGTTCAGCAGCACAGAAAAGGTCTGTAGTCATGTGGAAAACAGGAGGGAGGACCAGCAGAGGGACCGAACCTGCCAGTCCCTCCGCTGGGGTAAGCCAGCCAAAATGGCAAACTCCTGGGTTCTGGCTCTTGGCTTTTCCTGCTGAAAACCACATCCCTGCTGTGACGTGGGTGGTGTGGAATAAACACAGCTAAAACTCTGCCTCCTATCTCTACACCTAGGAGACTCTTCATTTCTTGCAGTAGGAAAAAAGAACCAAACAGATAAAAATCAGATTTGATTGGAATTACTGGAATTAAATTTGTATCCATCACCAACCTGAAAAGATTTCTGAGTAGCTATTCTATAGTTGTGTTTCACTTAAGTTTAGTCAACCTCTCTTGTATGGATGAGAAGCCAATTCTGAGAAATTAAAAGATTTGGTCACTGAGTGCAGAAACTTTGTTTCCACCCCATTTGCACTGCTTTCATTTCACTCTTTCACTTTTGTTTCTCCTTTTCTCCTTTATTTTCAGAGCTAAAAGATCTGGATTTCAATACTTGTCTTCATTATTTCCCATGATCTTTCCCATCTATTGCTATGAAGAAGGTATCAGCTTCAACCAGCCATTGATGGATCCTTTGGACTCAACTGAAAATCAGAAATGTTTAGGTATGAACACCTCAAGTTTTGTGGCCTTAAGGCAGTTTTTGCTCAGAAATAGAATTGTAATGCATGTTCTTCCTTAGTAATTCTGTTGCCAAGGAAAACCAGCCAAAACTTGTTATTCTCTAAGAACCCTAAATGTTGTATCTTCGCTAAATGAGTATATGCTTCAGCTGTGCTCTTATGCACTTTAGAAACACACAGTCAACCTCAATACATCATCAATACTGACATCCAGCACCTGGAAGACACAATATTTAGCTTAAACCATCTCACAGTTTTTGTGTGCCACACTGACAGTTCAAAACACTGACAGAAAAAATCATGATGACCAAAGATGTCCAAACGATCAACATTTTACTGCAGTCCAAAAGGAAAAGGAAGAGCAGTGAAAAACCGTGAAAGCACCTTGAACAAGGCAGCAGCAGAAACTTCTGTCTGACTCTGTGTAACACACGAAATAACCCCGACCAGGGGCACAGTCTTCATCTCAGTGTTCAGAGGATGAGTCATCAGAAAGATGAATCACTTCACAGGCTGTAGTGACTAGAGTCAACTTGGACATGTATGGGAAGGCATCTGGTGTTGCTTGGATGCTCTAGGATGTGTGAGTTATCAGTGTAGGACAGCTTGAAGTGTCTCAGACCTAAGGGAAACGAGCACCTCGCTAGAGCTGCAGCTGGAGGCTGAGGAGGACACCTGGAGGATCCAAAATGAAATTCAGTGGTTATGTTGAGGAAACTGGATGCTGCCTGTGAAGATGGGCAGTAAGTATCTCAATCCAAATCTCTGTGATGTTAATGTCAGTGTTTGGACCAGGCAACATGCCTCCTTCTACAGGCAGTGAAGAAAACAGGCTCTTCAAGGTCCTCGTTTCTCTCTAGATAACAAGGTGGAGTAGATCATCTTCTAGGCACATGACAGATGCTGAATTTCACCACTTAGTGGTGATTCTGCTCTCTTATGACATACTAGGGTATGATAACTGTTCCCCTAGCAAACAGTGTTCTATGAAAACAGTGCTGCAGTTAAGAGCTCAGTGCTCAGCAGCCCTGCCACAAATCTGCTTCTGCTCCACACCAGCTCACCTCCTTATCTCTCAGTATGGAAGTCTCAGGCCAATGCTGTTGATCAGCCAGGTTTGCCTCGGTGTTTATTTGCCATATTACACACCTCAGCCTCCCTCCAACGCATCATAACTGTGCATTCTGTTCCCACTGCCTCTTTGCTCCTTCCCTATTTTCAGAACCCCAGACAAGCTTTCATTCATTTTGTGCCTCCTATAACCATGTCTTTAGGCTTCCCCAAAAGATCACCCACCATCTATGCTGCTTCCACTGTTGCTGGTCTTTTAAGGTATCTTCCAGCTCAAACCAGCCTCTGGTTCTATGGGTACTTTGCCAACCACTACTTGTCCTATTTACAGACAGCTCCTGGGATGGCAGCAGTGTAAAACAACACCCTCCTAACTCCTCCTTCTAGCCTTAAAGTTGATCTTAGGACGAGGGTTAAGTGCTCTGCCCTTGTACTATCTAAAAGCACGAGACAGCTCTGCAGGTGTCTCCTGGTTTATGCCATCTCAGAAAACACTTCTGCAGACTGAATCCTGAGTGTCCAGCACAATAAGTAACCATAATAAGTGGATAATTCAGATAAAAGGAGTTTTCCTTTGGGACCTCTTAAATAAAAGCATGTTTGTTTTCCATCTTTGACTATGTAAGGAACATATATATTTCTGTGATTTTATGTGGATAACACAATTTTCTTGAGGTCAGGTACTTAGTGAAAAAATAACCAAAACTGGTATATCAGAAGGACAATTAGATAACAGATTCAATGGACCTGTGATATTTGTGTCTTATTTCTGTGTACTGAAAATTCTCCCAAACATGGTCTAGTAATTTACTGCAGCTGAGATCACATCCACCATGTCCTTTATGCTATGTTGTCCAAGCTTGTCTTCCACGGATACACTGGTCCCCCTACTCACTGGGACAACCTCTCCTGGTTCTGCCTCTTTGCTTACTCCCACTTCCCACAACAACTTCCTTTCTCTAGGGAATCCGCGATGCTGAAGGAAAGGGATGGCTGGATCTAAAGACTACAGCTCCCTTTACACCAGGGCTGAGATCACCTCAGTGCAGCTCTGAAGGTGTTAATTACAGACAGTGACTGGGAGAGCCAGAGTCACCTCTCACCATGAGCCAGTCACACTCTGGCTCTGGGGAAATGTTCCTCATGGTCTCCTTAGAGGCACAGCCCAACTCTGCAATGTTCTTGGAGAAACTCCATGGTGTTCTGAGCTCCAGGGGCCAGATCTAGAGCCCTGAATCACCTCAGGTCAGCATC
>NW_016690640.1:4424-32737 GCF_001604755.1 Lepidothrix coronata
AACCAGAGCTGTCCATCTTCCTATTCAGGCCTCATTCATCTCTATGGATGTATTTAATTAAATAGCAGCTAAAATGCCTGGAACCTTACACTGGATTTCAACTGTCAGGACAGAAAGAGCATTTGGAAAGGAAAACACTCTCCAGAAGCCAAGTCAGATTGCCCATTCTTAAGAGACACAAGGTACTCATGTGGGATTTCATCTCCTTTTCATTTGCTGATTGAAACACTATCTTTTACTGCACAGATTAAAGGGTGCTGATGAACAAGCAAACACTAAAGGAAATTGAACCTGTTACTTCCTCAGTAACTTGTCATCTAAATTTTACTTCAGTGGCCAGAAGTAATGCAGATAATATCTTTTTCTCAAGGCAGACCTTACCATAAACTTTTGACTTCACCCATACTACAAAACCCCAGCCAAACCACAAGTGAACAAGACATTTAGTTGGAGGAAACTGAAAAGCTGCCTCTTCTGCAACCCTGTTCCTCTCTGCTCTTGGACACTTACCCTGGTATGAAGGCATCTCTTTCAGACTTTGAAAAGGAAGCTGGAATAATGTGGAAATAGAATATTCAGTCTGAAATAAGATCTTTACAAGTAATTTTCCTATTCATCTTATAATTTAATTTCTGTACTACTTTGTTTCCCATTATTAGTCAAAAAACCCAAGAAGCTGCTTATATTTGTCACATTAAAATGATTTATTTTTCCTAAACTGTGTTCTTTCAATGTCTGTGTTTTAGCTGTGCATATACATGTATTTTGCACTTTGGCAACTGAATTTTACATCTTAAAATAGACTGGATCAGACCAGAGCCTTCAAACCCACATCAATCATGTTTAAACTCTATTACTGAAAATCCATATATACCCTTATGTTATGAACATTTGTGTGAATTATTATTGAAAGCAGAAAGAATAAGAATGGTCATGGGTGGAATAACAGTATAACAAGAACGTTTTAGAAAGAAAATATTTACACATACTAAAAGCAGAACAAATTTTGAAAGTACAACAAGTTTCTCAAACTTTGCTGAAGAAATAAATAACCTTTACTGTTCAAGTACCCCTGAGGATTTTGTAGTTCTTGTGATTGATTTAATATCAAAAGACCATTTGGGTCTGTGACAAACTGTCAGAGGGCCCTGGGAGGAGGACAAGGAGCATAGGGAGCTCCTTGGGTTCAAGTGAGTTACGGACCAAAGGGCGGAGTCATCTCTTGAGGTAGAGCTGTTGAAAAATTTGTTGCCAGAGACATTTCTGGACATGTACTCCAGAATTCCAGATGTTGGGATGATGAATCACACTCCCTTTATACTGTAGTTTTCTTTGTCCTGGTCTGGTGCTTGTGCTGAATTGTTAGAAGAAATTGCACACTGTGCCATTATATGATTTCTGAACTGAGGAGATGCTTTTCTTACCCATTACCCTACTGATCCTGCTTTTTTCTTTCCATTCCCAGCTCTGGAGTTTGAATGCCTCAGCTGACTTAGGAAGGGATTCAGTCATCTAATATGGGTTTCTAACATGGTATGTGGCTCTGGAAGTTATTTCCCACAACTTTCAGCTGTTATTCAGAGGGCTTTGCTATCTGCCAAACTTATCTGCATGGCTGGAGCATCCCAGGTGGTAAAAGGTACTTAGGGTGATACAACTGAACTTCTCAACCTTTATCACAAACTGAAGTTCATCCCTTACCTTGCAATATTTGACGTCTACCTATCCAGGTAATATATCTGTGTCCAGGCTTCATTTTTGTTGCACTGTTCAGACATCCCCTTAGCCTTGGTGCTCTATCCTGATTTGGGTAGTCCTTGCCTTGTCTGTAGTCTAATCTAGCTCAGGAACTCTACAGAGAGTCTACTTAAAGTTTCAAAGCCCGCTTGCTACCTTCAGAAAGAGTCTGAGACTTTGCTTTGGCCTGTGATTACTAGCAAATCATGTTTCAGACTCGATATGCCCTTAAAAAAGTTTACAACCCTTATTTACAAGCTGAACAAGACCCACAAGACTCCATATGGTCCTTTGGTCTACACCCAGAAGTTAACCCTGCCTTCCAAGAACAGTTCTCTGGGCATGGATGACCATGACTTCACACTGATGACATGTGAGAGAAGTTGTCTTCCCTAATAGAAATGCTGTGATTGTAAAACCTGTATGTCTGCAAGCTGGAGTCCTTGAATAAGGCATGGGAAGTATGAGGGAGCAGTGAAGAGGGCCCAGTCCAAGATACAATGCAGTAATGCACTATGGTGAGTATTAAGCTCTTTCAAATTGGTAAGTACCAATGGGATTTGTTTCACTATAGGATTTCTGTAACATGTAGAAAGGCTGGAAGGCTTGCTCCCAACTGTGTGAAAATCACTTCTACCAGAGTCATTTTTTCTGGAAGGTACGGAGAAGCAGGAATCACTTCTCCTCCGTTTGACTCCTTCCCTTCCTCTGTCCATTTGAATGGAAACTATCTTAAAGTCCCAAAGTTTCTAAAAACTTGCTAGTGGGACTTCTTAAAGAAAATGAGCCTAGATCAGATAACTTTTGTTGCCAGCTGAGGGAGAGAAGCACATCTGGAAGCTTATTCATACCACAATAGGTCTGGGTGGATGGTACAAGTTTGAACAAAAGTAGCTTAAGAATACAGAACTTGTACTGTACGTCAGTCTTTGGGGTGTAGTCACTCAAGATCTGGAGCATGTGTCCCTCCTGGAGTTCAGCTGGCTCAGTCAAGCAGTTTAGATGGCTGAGTCCAAGGCCAGCTCCTTTGCCAATATGAGCTGTTGAGAAGAAAGCAAGAAACAAGGGCCTGTCCCCGCTGTTACCCAACTTACTGGGTGACCACTGACTGTGCCTGATCCCGGCCCCTCTTTCTGGAACCAGTTCTGACCCTGAATTACCCTCCAGCATCCTGGCTCTGTGTTCTTGAAGTCACTGCTCCCGCCCACCCAACTGGTGCATTTGGCTCCCAACTCCCCTTCCCTGGAGCAGCAGCTGGTCTTTGCTGCTCCCTGAAAGGGCCTCCACACTCAAATCTTCTGGGCCTGTCCAGCCTTAAGAAACCAGTGGAAACATAGTGCCCCAAATAGCTCCATGGATTTGTATCTAGAACCACAGTCTCTGCACACCTCAGTTCCTCTCCTCTCTGAGCTTGCACTTTAAAAGAGGTCCAGACTCAAGGGGGTTGACATCCTCCAGAGATGCTCAGAGGAGAGATACTGGAGGTTCAGTACCTGAAAACCACTCACTGGCACAAAGTCATGAGTCTGTGAGAATCTTCAACTGTGCATCCAGCTGGACAGAAGTTTTGGGAGGTAAAGCTGGGTTAAGAGGTCAGCAGCTCAGTGTTTGTGGCCCTTTTTGACCAAGTGTGCCACTTACTCATCCCCTGTGCTGAGGAAAGGATGATCCAAGAAGCAAGAAGATGTTCCCTGGCTGCTCAGATGCAGCATGTAACATCTACACATGGGACTCCTTTGCCTACCTCAGGTCAGCATCTCTCCAGAGCTGCTCAGTTGAACCATGAAGGACTCAAAGCCCAGCAGTGGGTAGTGGCCTTTCCCACCACACTTGAAAGNAGTATGAGGGAGCAGTGAAGAGGGCCCAGTCCAAGATACAATGCAGTAATGCACTATGGTGAGTATTAAGCTCTTTCAAATTGGTAAGTACCAATGGGATTTGTTTCACTATAGGATTTCTGTAACATGTAGAAAGGCTGGAAGGCTTGCTCCCAACTGTGTGAAAATCACTTCTACCAGAGTCATTTTTTCTGGAAGGTACGGAGAAGCAGGAATCACTTCTCCTCCATTTGACTCCTTCCCTTCCTCTGTCCATTTGAATGGAAACTATCTTAAAGTCCCAAAGTTTCTAAAAACTTGCTAGTGGGACTTCTTAAAGAAAATGAGCCTAGATCAGATAACTTTTGTTGCCAGCTGAGGGAGAGAAGCACATCTGGAAGCTTATTCATACCACAATAGGTCTGGGTGGATGGTACAAGTTTGAACAAAAGTAGCTTAAGAATACAGAACTTGTACTGTACGTCAGTCTTTGGGGTGTAGTCACTCAAGATCTGGAGCATGTGTCCCTCCTGGAGTTCAGCTGGCTCAGTCAAGCAGTTTAGATGGCTGAGTCCAAGGCCAGCTCCTTTGCCAATATGAGCTGTTGAGAAGAAAGCAAGAAACAAGGGCCTGTCCCCGCTGTTACCCAACTTACTGGGTGACCACTGACTGTGCCTGATCCCGGCCCCTCTTTCTGGAACCAGTTCTGACCCTGAATTACCCTCCAGCATCCTGGCTCTGTGTTCTTGAAGTCACTGCTCCCGCCCACCCAACTGGTGCATTTGGCTCCCAACTCCCCTTCCCTGGAGCAGCAGCTGGTCTTTGCTGCTCCCTGAAAGGGCCTCCACACTCAAATCTTCTGGGCCTGTCCAGCCTTAAGAAACCAGTGGAAACATAGTGCCCCAAATAGCTCCATGGATTTGTATCTAGAACCACAGTCTCTGCACACCTCAGTTCCTCTCCTCTCTGAGCTTGCACTTTAAAAGAGGTCCAGACTCAAGGGGGTTGACATCCTCCAGAGATGCTCAGAGGAGAGATACTGGAGGTTCAGTACCTGAAAACCACTCACTGGCACAAAGTCATGAGTCTGTGAGAATCTTCAACTGTGCATCCAGCTGGACAGAAGTTTTGGGAGGTAAAGCTGGGTTAAGAGGTCAGCAGCTCAGTGTTTGTGGCCCTTTTTGACCAAGTGTGCCACTTACTCATCCCCTGTGCTGAGGAAAGGATGATCCAAGAAGCAAGAAGATGTTCCCTGGCTGCTCAGATGCAGCATGTAACATCTACACATGGGACTCCTTTGCCTACCCATAAGCATCAGAACTATTGGAGACAACACAGAGTGTTCCACCAATTCCTGAAGGTCAAGTCATGGGTCTCATCTACCAGCAGCACACGAATGTTGGTTCACTCTCTTCCTCAGAGAACTTTCTGTCCATGGTTGTACTGATATCAGACACACTGTGACAGAACTTGAACAAAGGCAGAACCTGGACAAAGGCATCTTGAACTGCCTGTGCTGGTCACAGCTGTCACACTGTCAGCACAGCCCTTGGAGTGGTCTGATCTGAGAATCACACCAGTCCTGAGAGGCAGATTGAGGGAAGCTGCCCAGGTCTGCTGGAGAAGCAAGAGCTCAGTGCTCTGCACACTCCCAGTGAGTGAAGGGCAGCCAGGATGTGCTCTGGGAGCAACGTATCTGAAGTCAAATGCAACTTGGCCCCTTGAGTGTCTAGACACCAGCAGTGAGGTGGGTTGTCTCAGCCAGGGGCTGGTGCCAGGGAGGGACAAGTGTGGGCTGGCTGGGAGGAAGGAGGAGATGCACCATCCCAACTCAGCAGGTGAGAAGAAGCACCCAGGTCAAATGTAGTATATTTGGTATATATTGAGCTTGTCTGCCAACTCTTCCCACTCCTCAGCTGGCCAGCAGGCCAGTTTTGCTTCTTTGCAATCCACTGCCTGATTAACAGCCTGGCACTAATCAGTGAATGGACCTACAAATCTGTAGCCAGCGCTGCAGTCCTGGCAGGGGACAGGTTCCTGGGGGTCGAGTGCCACCTCCCTGGGTGACACAGAAGAGACTAGCCTCATTGCAGGGGCCCTTGGCAGCCGCTGCCCATTGTGTCAGATGTGAGGACAGAGTGGAAAGGCCTGGCGGGGGAGATTTGGAAGACTCGGTCCTGCCGAGGGCTCTGCGGTCCAGTCCGTGGCCGTGCCCGGCTCAATCTGAGGCGGGAGGACACTCAGCCCGTGCGATGCCGCGACCCGCAGCACAGCGGGGAGGAGGATCCAGGGACCCGGTCAGATCCCCTCCACCGGGCATGGCCCCTCACCCTTCCCCATCCCACAACCTCCCAGGCTCCCCGATATCCAGGATCCCCACAGCCCGCACGGAACTCAGCGCCAGATGCTCGGAGGAGGTTTGCAGCGCTCTGTCTCCGCCCCCGGCCCTGCCTCCCCGCCAGCCCGTCCGTCCGTCCGGCTGCCCCCGCCTCTCTCCATCACAGTCACCCCTCAGCTGACGTAGCACTGCATCTCCCTGTCTGCCCGGACACCTCTCGCTCTGTCTTTCCATCTCTCTCTCCCTTCCTCTTCCATCTCTCCCTCTGTCAGTCGCTCCCTGCTGGCTCTGGCCTTGGTTCTGGTGAGTGTCTGCTTGATTGTGCTTCACTTCATTATTCTGATCCTGTTCTCTGTGCATTGTCCCTGTTTACTGGGGAACTGGTGCCTCATCAGTCCATCCCCCTGACCATCCCTCACCCCTGTTCCCCCCAGGACTTATACCGCATTTGCTCTGGCTGTCCACCCTGTCAGCATGATGGCAGGGTAGGGATGTTTCTGGTGCTTCCACCCTGACATCCGAGAGCAGAAACTGGGGAAATTGAGGCAAATGTGTCTGAACCAGAGACATTTGGAAGGGTTTGGGATGGAGGGCACTCCCTTTCACCTTCTGGCACTGACCTGAAGACAGCCAGACCTTCCCTCCACTGCCTTTCAGGGAATTGCTCTGCAATCCTGGAATACCTGAACCTGGCCTCATTTCTCTCTCCATCATATTCCCATTATTATCTGGACTTTCAACCTGCTCTCACAAACCACTCCATGAACATATCCTCAAAATAGCTATTCCTAGTGCAGCTGCATTCACACACAACTATTTGTGATGGGTACCTGCCCATCCATCCATTTCAACAAAAATTCTTATGTCTCTCTGATTGTCCACCCATACATCCATCTGTCCTAAAATTAGCCTTAGCTGCCAGTCCCTTCCATCCATCCCCCCGTCCATCCACCTATCCAGTCTTTCTTTCACACCTTCTCCCTTTGCTATCTCTCATTTCTCTGGTGAATGAAAAGCTGGACATGAGCTAGCAATGTGTGCTGGCAGTTCAGAAAGCCAACTGCATCCTGGGCTACATCAAAAGAGATGTGGCCATCAGGTCGAGGGAGGGGACTGTCCCCTTCTGCTCTCCCCTCATGAGACCCCACCTGGAGCACTGTGTACAGGTCTGGGGTCCTCAGCACAAGAAGTCATGGACCTCTTGAAGAGGGTCCAGAGGAGGTACTGAGTATGAAGATACTCAGAGTGCTGGAGTACCTCTGCTCTGGAGACAGGCTGAGAGAGCTGGGGACTTTTAGCCTGGAGAAGAGAAGGCACTTGGAAGACCTTGTTGTGGCCTTTCAGTATTTAAAGGGAGCTTAGAAAAACAATGATGTGCAACTTTTACATGGGCAGATACTGGTAGGACAAGGGAGAATGATTTTAATGTAGAAGAGGGGAGATTATGTTAGATATTAGGAGGAAATTCTTTACCCAGAGGGTGGTGAGACCCTGGCACAGGTTGCCCAGAGAAGCTGTGGATGCCCCATCCCTGGAAATGTTCAAGGCTAGGTTGGAGGGGGCTTGGAGCAACTTGGTCTGGTGGAAGGTTTCTCTGCCCATGGCAGAGGGCTTGAACAATCTTAAACCATTGATAATTCTGTGATTCTTCAAGATTCTCCCATGGTGGGGATGTGCTGCTGAACTCTGCATTGCAGACACACTCCTGGTGACATCCCAGTGCTAATGAACAGGCATATCTGAATCTCTGGGTTTTCTCTGGCTGTGCACAGTGGGTTGAGGCTTCTCCCTATGTGTGTAGGAATGGGCAAATGACAAGGGATCATCAAATAGGGGCTGCCTGGTGTGGATCTCTCCTCTTACATAAGACCTTCCTTCTCTGCAGGTCTCCGGAAATGTGGCATCAAAGCTTTGGACTTCTAGGAAAATCCTACACCCATGACAGTGAGCTGGGGATCAGACAGGGATGTCTGGGGGATGTGGGGTGCTCCCAAAGTGGAACAAAGAAAGAAGGAGGTTGGGCAGCCTTAGAGGGAAATAGCTGGACTGGATCTTCCCAGAGTGAAACTAGGATGGGAACAATCAAGAGCATTTCCACAGGAAATGGATGGGAAACAGAGACCTGGAGGAAAAAGGAACCTGAGAGGATGGGAGGCAAACACTGTTCTATGCCAGGCTCACACTATACCCTTGCTAACATTGGTCACCTGGTCTTGGTTTCCAGGGTGGGAGCAGCCAAATATTTGAAACAGTCTCAAGCACCTCTTTGTGTCCTTCATGTGTGCCTGATGGAAAGTTTGCATGTCTCTCTACAGCAACAGGATCCTTTTTGCTGGGGAAGTGGCTCTACATGCCCCTCTGCTCAGTACCTCTGTGTAGTGCTGTGGTAGATGTTGCTATCCAGGATTATGTGGCTGATGTGGCCTCAGAACTCACGTACCAGAACAAGAGTCCCATCTCCACAGAAGTCCTCTTTGTCTTCCCCCTGGGCCCACAAATGTCCATATACTCCTTCCAGGCCTGCAGTGAGGATGCCAAGGTCCAGGCCATGCTGCAGGATGAGGTACCAGCATCCAGGGATGAATGGGCAAACCACCACAGGGGTGTGGGAGGAGCAACCCGTGGTCTGCCTGGTGATCAGCTTTCTGTCCTTCCCCTTCCCACCCAGGCCCAGCAGCTTCATGAGGCTACAGGGAGCTGGGAGAATCTGGAATACCTTCAGGATCAGTCTAGGTATCCAGGCAAGGTGTTTGCCTGCTTCCTGGGCACACTGTCCCCTGGCAGGGAGCTGGTCGTGACACTACGCTATGTCCAGGAGCTGTCACGGGAGCCAGATGGAGCAGCCCGGTTTGTGCTGCCACACACACTGCACCCCTACACACAACTCTACGGTGAGTGATCCTACAAGGAACCTGCCACCTCAGTCACACACCACATGAAAGGGCCACAGGGTCCCCATGTATTTATGAACAGACCTGATGCAACTTCACTTTACATCTGTAGAGGACCCACATTTCCCCCCCGTGCAGCCTCCAGACAGATCCACATAACTTTCCTTGTACCCCAGGAGGGGATCCATACCTCCCACACACATTTCCCATAAACAGACTCATGGACCCCTCTAAGTACCTCATTGATAACCCCCAATTCTCTCCATTTGACATATATGGATGCCAAATGCTGTCCACCTGCTCACTCCTGCAGGGACAGCCTGGGCCCTACCTAGTACCATGTTTCTCCTTGCAGCCCGGAACTGTCACAGTAGCCACCTCCCCTACAGCCTGCTGCTCACCGCTAGCCTGCAGTCACCCCGTGGAGTAGCCAATGTCCAGGCCAACTGCTCCCTCACCCCTTTGATCTACACTGCCCAGGACCACAGCACTGCACAGGTTTGCTCTCCTGAGTATAAGGATCCCAGGAGTAGCTGGGGATGTATGTCAACACTGAGAAACAAGGGATGTGATGAGAAACTGGGATCAGTGCCTGTGCTCCTGGTCCAAAGTTGGTTCTGGTCCCTCCTGTGTATGACCACACATGTTCTTCAGGTCTCACTGGCTGGCAGCCCCCCAGGACAACATGATTTGGAGCTGCTGGTGTATTTTGGAAATCCCAGTGCAGTCAGTGCTGTGGTGGAGAAGGGAAACCCTGAGGCCCCTCCAGGTGAGTGCAGGTGGAGAGGGAATATAAGGGCAGCTCTGGCAGAAGGCATAGGGACACAGCGAGACACTGGGGATTCTGGGGATAAGAAATCATTGGACACTGGTTTGGAAATGGAAGGCAATTCACATGGAATCATTTGGGTCCTGGGTTGTCAGTGTGGAATGCTGGAGAAACTGTGGTGAGGTGTCAGATACAGCAGGATGTGTGCAGGAAGTTTTATGTTAGAGCTCACTGGTCAGCTCTGTTGGAGACACTGGGTTGAAACATATGGGCTATGCAATTTGTGGACAGTGCAGCAGTGTATTGAGGTACCAGTATGGGGCATCACAGCCTCTGGGATGGGGGAAGCTGAAAACACAATGAGCGTCAGAACCAGGATGAAGAGGAGGGTCCCCATATAGCTTTTATCTCATTCCCATCTCCTCCAGGCTCCCTGCTTGGTGATCCCATGGTGTTGGTGACACTGGCACCCAGCATCCCTGAGCCAGTGCCTGGGCAACGCCAGTCTGGAGAGTTCATCTTCCTCCTGGACACCACTTTTCTTGAGCATGCCCAGGTACCCTTGCAGAGCAGGGACCAGGGTGGAGGAACAGGTTGACAGCCAGAGCAGGCATTTAGAGAGGGACAGAGATGTGAGTAGGGGCTGGTGGGACCTGAAATGGTCCTGAAGTTTCTTAGGTGCCCAGGGGAGTTCAGGACAGTCTTGGGTCCTCCAGGGGAGTCCAGAGACTTTAGGAGGATTAGTCTATGGTCAAAGGTATCCATACCCCCCACAAGCGCCTCCCAAGACCTGCCTACTGTGTCTTTCCACAGGACTCCCTGCTCTTCCTCCTCAAAAGCCTGCCTCTGGGCTGCTACTTCAACATCTACTGCTATGAAGCAGCGTCTGTGGGCATCTACCCGTGAGCAAACATGGGGCAGACCGGGTGCTGTGGGGCTGGAAAGGGTCCTTGTGGGTATGGCTGGATACTGTGGGGCATGGTTGGGTGCTGTGGCACTGAAATGGGCACTATGGGGCAGAGTTAGATGCTGGAGGGCAGGTGTACATGCTGTGAAATTGGCTAGTGGGTATGGGCTGGAGGGCATGACTGACTACTTGTAGGGCAAGGCTGGATTCTGGGATGGGATCTTGGCTTTATGGAATAGAACCTCTTGGGGTTCTGCTGAGCAGTCCTGTAGGAATTATGAAACAAGGTTTCTTTAAGAACTAGTGTGGGGTAGGGACTTGCAGAGGAACCTGGGGCATAGCTGTGGGAAGTGCTGCAGGACAAAGTCTCAGGGAGAACTAGGGAGGGCACGGAGCTCCAAACACGCTGTGCTTCCTGCAGGCAAAGTGTTGAATATACTCAGGACAACCTGACCAATGCCCTGTGGCGCATTCCTTCCACCGGCTCCAGTCTGGGTGACACCAACCTGCTTGAAACCCTCCGCTCAGTCTACAGTACCCCCCGCCCCCGCGGGCATGCACGCCAGGTCTGGGTCAGGAGCATGGAGGCGTGGAGGGGCAGGTGTCCTGGGGAGAGAGAGGACACTGTAGTGTGGGTGAAAGGACCCACCAGAAATATACTGGTGTATGTCAGGGAATGGAGAAGTGGGTCTATAATTTTGGGTGTTTCTGTCCCTCAGTGAATAGCTCTCCCTGGGGTAGTTTTTGTACAGGGCGTCTCTCTCCTTGGCCCCTCTCTCTCCAGTTTAAGGGCTTGCTTTCTCCATTTTGGGGTCCCTGTGGAGGACCCCACTACTCATGTTCCCTGTCTCTCAGCTCTTCATCTTCATGACTGGGCTACCCTCTGACAAAGAAGCCATCGCAGCTGAGGTCTGTCATCATCGCAACAGCCACCGGTAATGGGGATTCTCTGTCCTGAGTCCTCCAGTTCCCCTTTGGTTGTCCAGTCATTTCCATCCCCAGTGAGGGTCCCTGTGCATCAGTGCCTGTTCCAATCCTTGGGCTCCTTCAGTGTCCCAAAGACCCTTCTCAGTCAACTCAGCTCTCCAGTGCCAAGACCCCATGAGGGAGTCTTTTCTTACTACTCTCACAACCAAGGCATTCTTCCCAGAGTGAGCAGGGAGACTGAGGCACAGGGCTTGTCTACCCCAATGTGCCCCCAAGCTCTGCTCCAGCCCCATGAGATTGATCCCAGTTCTACGCCAAACCTCAGCTCTCCTCTGCCAGCTCCCTGTCTAACCTCAGCTCCAACCCACTCCCTCACTCCCTGCTCTTCTTCCTGCTCCTTTGTTCCGCACCCTAGCTTTCTTTCCCCAGCTTTAACTCCAGCCTGTGTATCCCAGCATACTTGCACCCACCTCTGGCTCTCACTTCTGACATCTTTCCCTACTTTCTCCATAGGTGTTTCTCCTTCTACTTCTCTGAGGACAGCGCTGCCCTGGCTATAGCCCTGGCCAGGGAGACAGGGGGTGAAGTTACCTACGTCTCCTCCAACAACAGTATGACAGCTGTGGTAGGAACCCAAGAGCCCTAGCAGGTTGCCCTCTATTCCACAGACATGCTGACTTCCAATCACCCCAGCACGTGAACTACCCACACACAACAATTGAGACCCAGCTGCCCTGGGAACCCGGGCACACAGACTGCCCCTGACTGTAGCCCATGGACAACCTGGGGGTCTGGGCTTCTGCACCACTATAACCAACAGATCTGGCTGCGTCCAGCAAATCCAAGTCGTGCAGGCTACTCCACACATTCTACTGTCCCCCACGGAACCCTGACACTGGGATCCAAGCTGCTGCAAACTGGTGTTCTGTCCTCTGTCCCCAGGTGTTGCAGTGCCTGAAGAGAGCCCTCAAGCCAGCAGCTGAAGTAGTCTCTCTGAGCTGGACCCTGCCACGTGGTCTGGAGGTTGAAGTGCTGGGGGGTACTCCTCAGTCTATCTTTCAGGGTCAACACAGTCTTCTCTATGCCCAGATCCATGGACAGGCACAGGTGAGAGCTGGGACCACAGTCACCCTCAGCTATCTCCCAGTAACCTCCCAGTAACCACCAGTAATCTTTCAGGAATTTCCCAATATCCCCTAGTAACCATCTTGTGTCCCCAGTAACCTCCAGTAGCTTCCCATGTGTTTCCAGGATACAACGGTGGCCAAGGGAGTCATGACTTTGCAGTGCAGCCTGGAGGGCCAGGATGTCACTCACACGATTGAATTCCCACTGTGCTCACAGGGAGATGGACGGTGAGAACCTATCCTCAGGGAAGATGCATTACCCTCATTTCTAATGTGGACTCCAACCAAGAGGGGGCACAGATAACTTGTGCATTTCCACCTTCCACACACCATCCCAAACCTTCAGAGAACCCAGCTGTCCAAGCATGCCCTCCTTCCCTTTGACCCCACAGGGATAGGACCCAGGCACCTGGAAACCACTTCCCTCCAGACAGACAAGGACCCAGGCATCCAGGTTTTCCCTCTGTCCATCCTCAGCCCTGAGGAGAGGGAACCCAAGTGTCCAAGCTCTCTCTCTTTCCTCAGTACAGAGATGATTCAGGTGCTCAGGCTTCACCCGACTCTGTTCCCAGGCTGGCTGGGCATCGTCTGGCTGTGAGGTCCTTACTGCAGAGATTGTTTCTTGAGGCTGCGAGTGGGTCAGGGGATGAACCCAGGCATCGTGCGGTGGAGATCAGCCTCGCTTCAGGGATCATCTGCCCCTTTACCAGCTATGTGGGCATTCGTACATCACAGAGGGCAACCTGGTACCAAAGTAAGGAAAGTCACCAGCAGAAAAGAGCTGGTGGGGCAGCTCCATGGGATGTCCTCATTCCACTGGAGCTGGAACCTCAGCCACAGGGCATTCCCAGGTTCCTGGGGCAGGGCCCATCACTACCAGGTGCTTCTTTCCCATGTGATTAATTCAGTCCCTTTTCCTCTTTACCCCCAAAGGGCCTCTGGCACTGTTGGCACCCTGCCAGTCACACATCCCCTGCCAGCTTGTTGAGCTTCCTGGCTCGTGTAAGGACTCTTCCTGCTATCCGGTGACCATCTGGGTCCCACCTGGCTGGCTGACAGCAGTGCGTGAGTCATGGCGTGCCCTCCGTCGGCTCACCTCTGGCATTGCTGCCCTGCCCAGCCGGGGGGCTTGCTCAAAAGGTATGGGGCCTTGACCCAGATGGGAGATGTAGGGATAATCCACTGTCTTACAGGAGGGTTATGGTGCCATGTCTTGTTCATGGTATGGAAACCGATGAGTTTTGCCTTTAATCTTCCCTTAGTTACCCTCGTATCTGAATGTCCTTCAGTAAATACGAGGCCCAACTCAGGGACACCCAGGGAGGGGGCAAGGATGGTGCTGAACCACACACACGTTTGAACAAAATGTGTTGGGGTGCATCAAGAGAGGTAGGTATTGGGACATAGCTGGGCAGGAATGCAAGAAGAGGCAGTGGTCAAGGTTGGGGATGACTTAAGGGTGTCCAGAAGGGGCTATGGATTGGACTGATTTGGAGACATGTAGGGGGGACTTTGGGCAGCAGGAAGCTGCCCAAAGGAGAGCAGAGATAATGCCCCGGGGCATTGCACAGGGGAGTAGAGTGGGGTCAGCTTCCTGTGATTTTCCCAATACTCCTGTTCACATCTTCTCCCACAGCACATAATCCACTACCACCATCTATTTCTTCTCTCAAGTATGTGGATCCTTCAGCATATGTGTTGCGCTCTCCAATTTTTGGGCCATGGTCCACTGAAGCCTTTGCTGAGTGCCAGAAGCTGGTAGCACTGCAGAGTGAAGATGGCTCCTGGGCCCTCAGCTCAGGATTGGCCTCTGTGCTAGAGGTCGATGAAGCTGAAATCAAGAGAAAGATGCCTGGTGAGGTAATGGGGGAACTTCTTATGGTGACAGTGGGACAGTGGGGCAGTGGAAAAACCTTGGCTGGTGGCAACACTGGCATCCCAAGGGATGAATGAAGGGATCAGAAACCATAAGCTACAATGGATGAGGGGAAGCAGTGAGGGGACAGGCGAGATACTGGCAGTGCATGGCAGTCCATTGTTTTCCAACAGGTCATGGAACCAAGCATTTGGGCCACAGTGCTGGCTGTGACCTGGCTGCACAGACCCGACAAATGTTACCAAGACTACTGTGAACTTCTGGAGGCCAAGGCCGTGACCTGGCTGTGCAGCCGAGCTGGTGAGTCTTGACCGTCCTTTTCCTGCTGATTCCCTTCTCTGTCCGGTGGGACCTGCCTCATTCCTTCGCAGGGCCATGATTTCCTGCAGGCACGTGAAGAAGTCCTGTGTCCCCTTGCTCCTTCTATCTGTGCACTCTTCCCCCCTGCCTGAGACATCTAAAGCCTCTGTCTCTCCCTGATTGCAGTGTCACAGCTGGACAAGTGTCTGGAGGCAGCCAACAACCTCCTTGGGAGCAGTGCAAAGCCAAATATCTTCAGGCTCCGAGTTCACATATGCCTTGATACAGACCAACAGCACCTGCAGAAAGTATAATCCAAATTCACACACTGTGCTGGGATACCACTTTTGCTACCAGCTGGGGTCTTACATTGTAGATTAATTCTCACTGCTTATATATTATACTATTTGGGCTGAACCTGTACCATGCTGAGTTCCTCAAGAGAAAAACTCCAATTCAGCCCCTCCAAGTGTTTAGTCCCGGTGGAGGTGGCAGTGAGAAGGAAGCCCTGTCCTTCCTGAATTAGACTTTGGCAAAATAGCTACTGAGTCCTACAAGGGTGGTGCTTAGGGACATGGTTGGACCTAGTTGTGGACTTAGAAGTGCTGGTTTAACAGTTGGACTCAATGATCTTTTCCAAACTAAATTATTTTATGATTAGGGTTTCTGTTTGACAAGAGAGTGCTTTGCACACTAGAAAAGATCAGTGTTTAGTGGTATCAACAGCATGTACCATTGCAGAGGCTCACAATGAAGGACTCCTGCTGCACGTCAGTTGCTGACCTCTTTGCTTTCCCCCAAAAGTCCAGGTTGTATCAGAAACTCCCATATCTTTCCTTTGCCATGTAAACCAATCATTTTGGAAGTAAAACTCTCATCTTCATCAGACTCAGCCCATCATAAGGCTTAAAAGAGCTCAAGTGACATGAGACTGATTTGAAAACTATCAGTATGTTGGAGGTGGAACTTCAGGAGCTTTTGATCAACAAACCAGTCATGCAATTTACTCCCTCTGCCTCTGGGTCCTGAATTCATGGGTGTCACTCCATGTTAGCAAAGTCTCTGCTTCACTTCCCAATAAACAGTGAATCTTCTGTAAGCCAAAAGGTGTGACATAGCCTTTATTTCTCTTGGGCCTATGATCCTTCCTTCCAGGGATCATCTATGATCCACCAGGAGGGACAGGAAAGGACATCCCCATAGCTGTGTATTTTAATATACAAAATAAGGTGCTGCCATTGGTCTTGGAAGAGCACAGAGTTCTAGGTTAGCAGGACAGCAGCTGAGGGCTTGTCAGACTTTTTCTACACATCTTTTATCTTGAATTTATTTCAGCTAGTGGCAATAGCAACACTTTGCCCACCAGATACATGACTGATGCCTAATTTATTCTAGCTGTAGCAGAAATGTTTTCAGGTGATTAATGTCAAACTTGGTTTTAGCTTTAACTTTTTAATTCCATTAGAGTTTACATCTCTGAAACTAAATGCTCTTCTCCCTTGAATATTCACCTCTGCTGTCTGGAGCAGGCACAGCAAAAATGTCTCTGCACTCAAACCCACCTCTTCCCTTGGAAGTCCATGGGGAGACATAGGAATCACCTTTCTCAGAGAGACAAATGACATAGGGAATGTGCCCTCCTACACTTCTTGGGGTGTAGAAGGAGGAAAGAAGGGCACTGAGGACCTCACATTTTGGAGAGGTGAATCATGACTGTGATGAAATACCCATAGCTCAGCTTACTTCAGCCACCAACAAATGTATTGTTTATCCAGGAAGAGGTTTTGGATTCTTCCCTCCAATAGGCTCCCAAGGGTGATTCATCTGATGGAACTTAATTAGTCTACACGGCCTGGAGAAATACCAGGCTCTGCTTTCTCCCTGTTGACCAGGCTGAAAGGCTGAAAGGGCAGCCCCAGTGACCCACAGCTGCCTAATTCTGAAATTATTAACCCCATTATAGTCTTCTGCAAGATTGGAGCTGAGTGCTCTTCTCAGATCCTCACCAGGTTCTGCTGCAGCAGCTTAGAAAAGCCAGTGCTTGCTGCCTATGAAAAATAAATAATCTGGTTTTATTATAAGCAAATTGATTTTAGTAAAAAGCAAGGGGTGGTGAGATTTATTTCCTCTCTTTCATTTAATTCCAGGAGTTTTAGGTGCCTTGTGGAGACTGTAAGGTGAAAGGCCCCATCTGGGTCTGACACCAAGGAAACATCGTGGCCGGGGTAGGGAAAAAATATATAAAAATGGAAAATATACCCTGGCCACGTGGCTGGCCTTTGAGTGCAGAGAGACCCCTCTGTACATAGGAGTACGTCATCAATCAATCAGGAGGGAGGGTAACACCCCCTCCTGAGTTCAAAAAATTACCTTTTAAGGTAAAATACCTTATACCTGCTGAATATTTAACAGCTAATGTAACCAAAAGGGTACGAAAGGGTGCGTTTTTCAAACGGCAGTGTGCTTGGACCAGGTCATGCACCCAGCGCGCTGTTAACAAAGCTCTTTGTTTCACTGTATTTGGCCATCTTCTAAATTTTAATTAGAGATATTTCTCACACTGCCCCACCTCAGTTTCTCTTTCTTAGAGCAGACTGAAATGCTTTGGAGGTTTGGGGAAGGACAACCATTGCCCAAAGTGTAGAAACAGTTTGCGTCAGCTCATAACTTCCACCCTCCACAGAGATACACTTGTGCAGTGCTCCCTCCCTGAAATCCTAAGGGAAAGACACTCCATGACACTGATTACATCCATAACACTAGGAAATGGCACCCAGGTGCTTCAGGCCTGGAGCCCAATCTGTGGAAGGAAAAGTGAAAGAGCTAAACTTTTTATTGGCCTTCCTGTGAGAGAAGGGTTTTCAGACTGAAAAGGGAGGGAAGTGACATGGGGCAGAACAGGTGACAGCAAGGCCTGAGTCTTCATTTCCAGGCACTACCACAGGAAAGGTCCTCACACTCTTCATTCACAGTGTTGAATGAGGGAATCTCTCCTAATTGCACTTGTCATCAGTGTCTCCAGACTAAGTTCATCCTGGCCTGGGAGAAAGGTGTATTAAACTTTGGGACCATCACCTTTTTGAGCAAATTATTCAACCCGAGACTTTTATGGACCACCTGGATGCTTTCCTTTAGCATCTCCATCTCCCTGTAAAAGCTCAAAAGTCGTAGGGAGAAAATTAGCTTTTGTGCTTATCCACAACTTTTATAGTTCTACACCTTTTTGCTTTTTCCTAGTGCATTTTCCCATACCAACATCTTCTTGCTAGCAAGGTAAGATGCTATTGTTAGGTGAGGCCGGGGCTAACGACTGCTTCATTGAAACGCTAAAGAACCTCAACACACTAGGTAAATTGCTAAGGGAAACCCCATCTCCTTGTAACTACAGCTGGGGGAAGGGAGGGCTCAGGTTTGTTTTGGTTATTTTTTTTTCTTTTTTTTTCCTCTCTTTCCCTCGGCGGCTGGGATTTTGCTTTTGGCCGGACTCGGGAGTGATGTGGGGAAGGGCGCTGGAATTAAATGAAAGAGAGGAAATAATTGATCATCTTTTTCGTCAGATCAATGGTTTCTTCAAGCCCTGAGGAAGGTCCCAGTTTCCCCTCCGACCCCTTGTGACCTGCTCTGCCCACGGCCCACGGAGCCGCCTTTGTTCCCGGGTGAGAGCCCTGCGGTGCTTGCGGTGGGGCGTCACACACGACCTCTGCTGTCACAAAGACTACCAGTACCTTGTGGGGGGTTTCCCTTTTTTCGACGGGGGAGGTGTCTCCCTGCTCGTAGCTGGACGGACTGGCACCCCTGCCCCTTGCCGACCACCGCCCCCGTGGCCGAGGGCTGGGGCCCGCCCTGGGGTGTGGGAGCAGCCGCCATGACTGGGATCCGCCATTGCCCTCGTGGGGCCTCCCGGAGCGCCCCCTGCCGGCCATGGAGACACCGCACCCCTCCGGGTCCAACAGCGCCCCCTGCCGGCCATGGAGACACTGCACCCCTCCGGGTCCAACAGCGCCCCCTGCTGGTCGTGGTTATAACTGCACCAAAAGGCAAAAAGGACTTAATTGTTTTCGGTAGGAGTTTGGTTACAGGATTATTGCTTCTTTCTGTTGTGTTACCTGAATATATATATATACACATATATATTCTTTAGTCATTATTGTCATCATCATGGCTAGGCCTCTATCCACACTTGCTACAAGGACGCTGATGACTAAAAAGGCCAATGGAGATAGACATGTCCTGTTGCAAAAGGCACAGCAGAAAGTCTCCTTAGGTGGTATTGGCAAGACATGGTTCTTTCTGTGTTGTCTTTTCTCCTCAAGAATGATTCTGCATGTGTGCTCAAAAGAAGCAGCAGCGTTATGTACAGTGTGTCTCCATGTCTCCTGGTTGGAGGCCAGAGTAGACCAGTTATGTTGATCAATATGGCCAAGGCTGAGATGTTGTTTCAGGGAGTCCTTGTATCTCCTCTTCGGGGCTCCTCTCTTGTGACAGCCAGTGGCAAGTTCACCACAGAGCATGATCTTAGGGTGGCAGTAATCCTCCATCCTGGAGACGTGGCCTGCCCAATGCAGCTGTGTTCTCAGCAATGTGGCGTCAAAACTCTTTAGTAAAGAGCTGTTATTTTCCTTTTCCACAGCTTTTCAACTGGAGCCTTTTAATTTAGAAGTTATAATTACTCAGAGGGAGGAGCTTGGTTTTTCTCATATCCCACCCTCCTTAGCAAACATTTCTCTCGTTAAACTGAGATAACAACATTGGGAAAACTCTTGGATAAAGTCTGGCCAGAGGGTTCTGTTCCTCATGCACGGGCGCTACATGATGCTTCTTTCCCACTTCATTCCCTGTTTACTCAGCTTCTTCCTTGCAACATGGATCACACAGTCCCAAAGCCATAGTTAAAAGCTCAGAGGAACTTGGTACCGTAGTGCCAGTTCTTCTACTGGCAGAAGAAAGGGCATCTGACGTGATATGATATCAGCTGTGTGTTTTCCTCAGTTTTTGTCATGGCACAGGGTTTTCAAATCATCCTACCTGACAGGTTGAGGTGTCTGGAGAAGATCTTTTCCTCCTGTGCTGCACTCGGAGATGCTATTTTGCTGTGATCCCAGTAAGAAAAGCACTCAGACCCTGTAAACAGTAAGCAGTTTATTATACGGTGGGGTTTTCACTGATGATTTCCTTGCTACTCTCATTCCATGACATTTGAGCTGGCCTTGAGAAGCCCATGTTGGAGCAGGTGGATGGAGGAAGGAGGCTGTGACCCCGTGGGAGGCCCAAGATGGAGCAGGGTCCTGCTGGAGACCTGCAGCCCATGGAGAGGGAAGCCCACACTGGAGCAGGTTTTCCCAGGTAGGACTTGTGGCCCCTGCGGGGGACCCACGCCCGTACAGCTCATCCATGAGGGACTGACCCCGTGGAGGAGTAACCCACGGGACAGAGTTTGGGAAGAGCTGCTGCCCGAGGGCTGGACTCACACCGGAGAGGTCCATCAAGGACTGTCTCCCGAGGGAGGGACCCCACGGGAGCAGGGGAAGGACTCCAACTCCTCTCCCTGAGCAGCGGCAGAAACAACAACTGACCATAACCCCCATTCCCCGTCCCCCCTGCACCACCTGGGGGGAGAAGGGAGAACATGCAAGGAGGGGTGAGAGGAAGGTGTTTTTAAGACTATTTTATTTCTCACTCTTTGGCTCTTATGCTGTTAGTAATAAATTTAATTAATATCCCCACTTTGAGTCTGTTCTTCCTGTGAAGGTAATCAGTAAGTGACCTCTCCCAGCACTTAACTCATGAATCCTTAGCTGTTATTTTTTCCTCTCCTCTGTCCAGTTGCAGGGGGACAGTGAGAGAGTGGCTTTAGTGGGTACCTGGCATCTGGCCAGGATCAACCCACTACATCCTTCTAATTTCCTGCAAGTTTCTGTACTTCCAGTTTCTCCAGACAGCTTGTTATTTATTGTCCCTGTTAAGCTAGTTCTGCCCTTCCTGAAGAATTAGCCCTTGTTCTGCATTTGTTCTATCATTGATGTTATTGTAGGATCCATCCTACAACATGATAATTAGCTGGATACACTCACAGAGCAGTTCAGCAATCAATGTTACCTTCTGTCTCACCAGCAAAAAGCCAGGTTTATTTGCACTGGGCCCTTTTTCACTTACTGTGAATCTGAGATTTAAATCTTCTCTTGTACATTAAGTTGCCTTTCTCCTGCTGATAGCAAAAGGAATTCTGTCCTTTACACCTGGGAAAAATTTACTGGGAGTAACTTCAGGCATAGCAGTTGGGCTGTTGCAGCCTGAGCAAATGCCCATTCCTTTTTTATTCCATAGAGAGTAATAGATACCTCCATCGGGCAACTCATCTGTCCAGTGGAAAGGAGTGTTCCTAGGATGAGATCTCTCCAAGAACCCTGTCCTTTTCGTGCACTACACATGGAGCCCCTAATGGGAATGTGAATTGAAGCCAGGTAAGACCTGGAAAGAGAAATTAGTAAAGCAATGTAAGGATTAGAGAGAGTTAAACACAAATGCAGGCTTTAAGCAAGGCACAGAGAACTTAGTATTAAGAAATAGCAGAGGCAATAAATTCACTAGAATACAGGACACTCTGACATGAGAGAACAAGAGCATGAACAGAAAGAACTAAAATTGCTAGCACACACAAAAAAAGACATATGGAAGAAAAACAAAGGGAGATAAGAAAAGGGACAAGCCAAGAAATCAGGTACTCTTGCCAGATACTGAAAATCCCTGCCAAATGCACAAGGAAACTACCCAAATTAGGGAAGGTTCAAAAGTTTATGAAGATGATGATGAAAGGACACTGAGTTCATGATGAAGAAAGACAGGAACGACCACCGAAGTTCTCCCCAAATTAAAGACCACACCTCTAACTCCGCCTCAACTCTGCCTGTTATGAATATTAAAAGTAGATGTTGCAATATAATGAATATTCATAATATGTGATGTAATTGCTTGGCAAAAAGTGTATAAAAAGCTCAGTTGTAAGTTTCTCGATTGGAGCAGTTCGTCCAGGGCGACCTGGCTGCTCCCCGGCCGTGAAAATAAATACCTCCTGCTTATAGACTGAAAATTCTGTCTCTGAGCAGTTTCTCTCCGCCTTCTTTGGGGCACAAATTGGCATCAGAATACAGCTTCATGTGTGCAGAACACTGCTTTCTCTCTAATAATATTGTCTTTCACAAATATTCCCTTGCTTGTAGGTGCCCTTTCTGACAAGAGGAGAAAAGAAAGACTGAAAACACTGCCTTGAAAAAGGGAATGGGAAAACCAGATGTCACTGAGAGAGTTTCTCCTGCTGGAATTCAGGAACACACCTGATTCCAGGTCCTTCTCCTCCTCCTCTCTCTCACTGTCTGTGCTCAGGAACATCTTCATCATTGTGCTGGTCATGACACAGCAGCATCCCACAGCCCAGTGTATTTCTTTTCAGTGAAAATGTGCAATTTGGAGATCTACTAAACTTCCATCTAATGTGCCCAGGCTGTTGGCTGGGGACGGGACCATCTCTGCTCAGGACTGTTTGGCTCTGCTCTATTTCTTTGAACTTCTTGCAGTGTTACCTGCTGGGCACCATGTCCTACAGTCAGTACCTGGCCATATGTCACCCCATGCTGTGTACAAGAGGGATGAACTGGAAGGTGTGTTTCCAGCTGGTGGCTGGTTCTTGGCTTGCAGGAATGACTAGTTCCACAATCATCACATACCTCTCAAGCCAATTGAAGATTTGTGGCTCCAGCCCAACTGACTACTTCTGTGATTTGATCTCTTTATAGAGCTCTCTTCCAGCGACACCAGGTGCTGTAATGATCATCCCAGACGTAGTCTTTACAGTTTCGTTCACCCTGGTGTCCTCTGTCTGCATTACAGATGCCATTCGGAGCATCCCATTGAGCACTGGGAGGTAGAAGGGTATCTCCGCTGTGTGTGAGAAGTCAAAGCCTTTTCATACACCATTGTGGTCAGCATTTTGTAAGGGACATTTCTGTGGCCTTCAAATAGACAGAGATATTGTCTATTTGCTGCCTGGGACATCTTCACTGAGAAAACTGAACAAAATCTCCTTTGTCTATACCATTCTCACAGCCCTGATCAACCCACTGTAAGCCTGAGGAACAGAATGGTCAAGCAAGCCTGGAAAAGCTATCAGGGAAGCTGTTGCCTTCACTGAGAGTGCACACTATCTGTCACCATGGCTACAGAACTTCTATTTCTCCTCTAGACTGTAGGGTTGATGTGGAGGGAATATATGATGTACCAGGTATGTCTCTGAAGGTTTCTGGCTTTAAATCCCTGGGTGTTTGGGATAGTAAAAAAAAAAGATGTCAAGCATGTGGTCTAAGGGTGGCAAGACAAATAGCATGGAAAAACCTGATTAACAGTTTGTGAAACCCTTTGAAGTTTGGGAAGGAGAAACTTTCAGAGACCAAAACCCTTTGGTGTTTTGTTTTTGCAGGTGGAAATATCTGAAACTTCAAACGGAAGCTGATGTAGCTGAGATAAAGCAAAACCAAAATGAGGAAAGCTTCTGCATGAAAGCTCTTAAGTCAGTTTGAACCAGGATCATCCTGTTGTAAAAAAATCCCTGGTTCTATGCTGAATCAAAATGAGCTGTTGCTGTTTGTTGTGAACAAGGTTAGCTTGCTATGGGCACTGAGGAGAAAACAAGGCTACACACACACAGACTTCAATTTTGGGACTTGTCTACTCATCATTCTCTCCTAAACAGCACCTGGTGTTTTTATTTTAGTCAACTGGAACTCCCAGGATTGTCCCAAATCAGTGCCTTGATCCCACACATTCACACTCACATCATGTGATGGCTGTGTTCAGCCACGAGAGAAAAACACACATTATCATGCAGACTGTTTGAAGTTGTTTTCCACTCTGAGACATAACATCCTCTCTGTCAAAGCACTTAGCCAAAGTCGATCCTCCCTTTTGATTCCAATTAACTAAATGCAGGTGCAGAGTGACTCAGCTTGTTCCCACAGTTTGCTTAATAAGCACCCAAAGTCTTTATCAGATTATTAATGCTCCCCTCCTTTGCATATGTGTATATGTAGATATCTGTCTTTATTTCTGCATATTTGTGCAGTTATGTGCACAAAATACACTCCTGGCCTATCCTGTCTGTCCTCAGCTGTGCTGTCTATTCATAATCACGCAGCAACCTACACTTCTCCACAGTGAAAATAGCTTTGGCTTTCACTTTCTCTTGGCACTTAAGGAATATAATGTTTTAACTCCCAGTGGAAGCTTTCAACTTAAGTGTCAAACAAATCTCAGAACATCCAGAGGCCATCACCCACGCCCTCCCATTCAGAGCAAGTGGATGTGCTCCTTCCTTGTCCAAGGAGTTCCTTCAGGAGAGCTGAGGTGGGAGCTAAGTGGGACAGAGCCTTTCATTTGTGAAATAGCAGCCTAAAGTTTGTTGAGTTAGTTCAGGAACAAGCTGCTGCTACAATATGACAATATACCGCGATAGGAGTTCTCAGAACAGACAGGTTTGGGTGTCCTGTTCCCACAAGTATTTTGCACTCACTGTATCATCTTACCAGCAGTTGTCACCAAAGCCATCTTACTCAGAGGAGCCTATGTAATCTTGCTCACAATTTTTAATCATCATTGCTACCCAAAATGAAAAAAAAAACCACAGGGAAACAGAGTATAGGTCCTTACATTTTTTTAATCTGTGGGGCTTCCATACCTTGCAACAGCTGAATTATCAGATCTATCTTAGAATTTGGGGCTCTTTTCATGACTCTTCACATGATTTATTTTCTGTTATGTTAAGATACTCTGATTTTCCATGCTGATTTATATATTACTCAGCTCTTATAAGTTCTTCAGAGCTTTTATGCTTTTTAAGTGATCCATTTCTTCCCTAAAGATTTCATTTGGATGAACTAACTGCTCCTTCCCAGCTAATAGTCTTTGTCCAATTATGGGCTTTATTAAAAGCCTGTGAATGTGCAATGGAGCCACCTGAATATCTTTCCTCAGTCTGGAGCCACTCACTTTGTTTGACAATACTATGTGGAGAGGTTTAATTATATGCTGAGCATAGACATTACTGACAGATATTTATCTCCCTTCCTTCCTCAGAATGTATTTTTTATTTGGGATGAGGATTTTAACACTGATATCTTGTTTACAATTGTGAATGTTTTCTTTCTATTTTTGACTTTTCGTTATTCAGAAAAGCACTGGTGGCTACTGAGGGTAAATCAGGTCCTAAAGAGATCAAGACCTGCGAGTATTAGAACAAGAGAAAGAAAACATTTCAGAAATATCTGTTGACCAAGAAACGTAGACTGTTTTCATGTATGTGTAATTAGATTGCATAATAGAAACAGGTATGAATAGAGACACGATGTGTCCACAACAATATATTTATATTTATATGTTTGGATTACATAAAGGAATAGAATGGAATACTTCCTTCCTTCCTTCCTGGTGACCAGGAAGGAAGGCCTAAAGTCAAAACCATTACACTGTTTAAATTGTTTCTTTGTCTTACACCTTTTGTTATTAATATTGTTGCTGTACTATTCATTTTTTTATCTCGTTGCTCTTTCCAGTAAATTATTCTTATCTCAACCTTTGCCTTTTGTGTCTGCACCTGTAGGGGGAGGGCGGAGTGAGAAGCGGGGTGGTTTTATTGGGAGCACTAATTGGAGAATACCATTACTAAACCGCTACAGAGATCTATCAAAAACTTGAATTAAACTCTAAATGTGATTTGCCCTCTATATGTAGAAGGACCTCTACACTAGCTACCATGAAGGAAATTAACTATCCCAGACAAAACCAGCACAGTCCATTAGAAAGACAGACTGGTACTGAGAATTATTTGACTGGACTATATACATGCTCTGAAAGAAATCTTCTCAAGTTTTAAAAATGCAAACACAAAGTCTTATGTCTGGGATAAAGAAACAGTATGTAGCAATGCTGACTCTGGGGTTGGGAGCAGAAAATAGCTGGTATCCAGAAAAATATCTGTGCATCCAGATACACAAGTAAGATGTACCTCTACAGTGTGGCCTTGAAGCAACTAAGGCCAACTGCATTCTGATCTATAGGAAGCAGTGACTGCTGCTTCCTATAGCAGTCACTACAGGAAGTGATCCCTCTCTTTGTGAGAGCCCATTGGACTCATTTCCCTATTTTCAGCCTTCCCAGAACAAGAAAGACATGGAATTATTGTAATAAATCCAATGGAGGACAAATTAAGAGATAGAGGAAAAGGTTGTGAGGGAGAACTTATTGCTGTCCTCCTCTACCCAATAGAAGGGTTTAGAGAAAACTGATTCAGAATTTTCTTGAAGGTGTACAGTGCCAGGGTGAGGAGCATAAGACATAAGTTGTACCATGGCAGCTTAACTCAGTTTAAAAAACACCTTTCTTTTACCAAGAGTGGACAGGCATCGGAATAGGAGCCAAGACAGAGCATGACATTGCCACAGAGATACTAAGAGATACTCCAAACTCAACTGGATATGTCCATGAGCAATTTTCTTTTAAACAGGAGGCTGGACTGGAAACTTGCGGAGATCCCTTCATCCTATATGATTCTGTAATTTGCTGATCCTGTAGCTGTGAGATCAAAAATGGGTTACTCTTACTAAAATTCACATACCATTAACGAACCAAAAAAAAATGAGCAAAGAATTTATTGATTAGCCAGGTTTTACCTGTTGACTACTGAGATGATCCTGGCATGTAATTCACAATACTGTTGGAAGTCACATACAAGTATTCAGGCTTATGGAGCTTAGCACAGAAGGACATTTGCTCTTGTGCTTGTGGGATTATTATCTACAGAGTAAAATAAACCATGAACTTTCTAATTCATTCCCTTATGTCCCAATCCCTATATCTCCAAAACAATACTGTTCTGGTCTTCTTTTTTTTTTTGATCCTGTGAGTAAATCTCACAGGTGTTTCAGAGAGAGGGTCTGAGATTAATCACTAGCACAGTGCAGTCCTCAGAAAACACAGCAATAGGAAGATTCATAGGACAGATAACTCTTTATTCAGTATTTTCTCTCCATGCTTTTCTCCAAGGAACTTCATAATCCTTGTCACAGTCATCAGCGATCCATGGTTTTACAACCCCATGTACTTTCTGCCTGCCTGCTTGGCCTTTCCAGGTGACTCTCTAACCAATGCTCCTAGTTTACTCATGATGACTTTTTTAGATTTGATGGGACAACAGGTGCAGAAACAGGTTTAAAATGCTCTGACCTGCAGGTAAGAGCCTTCTTTGTACTCCCTCTCTGCTGTCTCCTCTCTCCTCTCCCCAGCAGTTTAGCTGTCTCTGTTCAAGGTCAGGACTGATACAATATGGTTGTTTAACCTTGTATTAATTTGATGTGAAACAGCTAAATTGTAAGAAAGCTGTGGGAAACCTCATCTGGAAATTGGTTCAGGACTGAAGTGTTTAAGCTTGATCTCTCTTCTTTTTTCTTGTCTTGCCTGTGCTGCATGTATGCTGTGCCTGGCCTTATATCTTGCTGGCTTTTACTTCATCTTGACTACTTAATTTCCTGGTCTAGATTTCAACCTGTTCCACTGCTATGGACTTGTCTAAATGACATGGGAGTATCATGGCCTTGTTTTGTCCCAGAGCCGAGCTGCAGTGCAAACAGGAGCTGGATGCAGTAAACTATGGCAAACGGGACAATGCAAACAAGACACGAAGGACCTCGGATCAATAACAGGCAATAGAACAACACCTGAAAGTGCTGGAATGATGTAATTCTGGGCTTTCTGATTAGTAGCCTGCACTAATCTGCTGTAGTAAATGTCAGAAGGGAACATTGCTACTCTGTGCAGATACAGGGCACCTGAAGAGAAGTCATCACATGTTTGTGCCAAACTGCTACTCAAGAACCAGTCCAGTTTCCAAGCCAGTGTAAGTGTCTCGGGTATTTTAAGACATCCAGAATTACTTTGAACCTATCCTTTTAGAAAGATAGTCCCCCTTTTGTGATAGAGCTAAACATCAAAATCTGCTTAGAACAAAGAACAACTCGACACACTCGGAGGATGATTGAATATTAATTCAAGAATCTGAGATAAGTAGAATGAGATGCTTATGCCTGTACAAATGAAATTAACTGCAGTCAGCATATCCAAGGTCCTCTCTGAATGTACGGTCAGGGCACACCCCTGCAGGATATGATCACATCTGCCCTGAAACAGAGCTGTCTGCAAAGTAAAGAATGCACAATATATTCTGTTTCCATTTGGCTAACATACGAATACTACAGAAAACACTATTACACCGTAAAACACTCTGAACCGAAAAACACCTCTCAGGAGTCGGCTTCATGATCAAAAACTCCATTGTTCCTAAACTCGAAAATCTGCCGACAGGTCACTCTGACCGCATTATCTCCCTACGCCTTCCACTAAACAACAAGCAACATATTGTCATCTTTAGTATATATGCCCCAACCCTCCAAGCTGACCCTGCTGAAAAAGATAAGTTTTACACTGACTTGCGCCTCCTTACCCAAAAGGTTCCCACAGACGATAAGATCATTATCCTTGGTGATTTCAACGCCAGAGTAGGGAAGAATTTTGAAGCCTGGAAAGG
>NW_016690640.1:36871-38210 GCF_001604755.1 Lepidothrix coronata
CTCTTTTGGTCTGGCAAGCCCAGAACCGAAAAACACCTCTCAGGAGTCGGCTTCATGATCAAAAACTCCATTGTTCCTAAACTCGAAAATCTGCCAACAGGTCACTCTGACCGCATTTCAGTTAACTAGGTCCCATTGAAATGCACTTTTCATTGATGCCCCAGGCTTCTGTACTTAAACAAAGCCAATAAAACTATGTGTTATGTATCCATTTTGCTCTAATGATAGACTGCAACACAGTAGCAATAATTTTGCTTTCCATGCCCACTTGATGTGATCTATCAAAGACATCTTCCATACGAAGGAAGGTTCTTCCCTGGTAGTCCATTTCATGTGCTACTGATGTTCTATCAACCAGAAGTCCCAAACCCCCAAGATTATATCTGCTCAGGTTCAGGTGGGAATGCCCAGTACCTCCCCCGAGGGGGAGTTTCACAATGGGTGATTTAACTCTGTGAGTCATGGGATATTTTTGGAGTCTGATGGTCCAGGTCGTTACAGCTGCCTATTATGCCAGTCCAGTAGTGCCCATTAGCAGAGATGACCCCTCAGGCTGAGTGTGAAGGTGCTAACGCCTCTCCAGAGGGAGTTATCACAGTTGAGTCATTAGTGTGAAGACAAAGAAATATTCCTTTCAGAGTTCTTTAACATCCAGCTTGTAGCCTGAGCTGTCAGGTGTGCCTTGGGCAGCTGCTGCAAATGATCCGTTATTAACAGTCCATCAGAAATTACATAGAGGGTGTAGAATACACAGTTTTGGTTATACCCACATAGTGGGGCCCGGCCCCTGTAACTAGGACAGTGCTAAACAATTCCTAGGTTTATCTGAAGCCAGTTCAATCATTGCAGTGATGGTGCATTATACAGACATTGATTTAAATTTTCTTTTCACTTAAGGCTGCACTCTCACCGCTGTGGCCCGGGTTCGATTCCCGGTCAGGGAAAAAACTCCCCCGGGCAGATGGAGCTCGTCAGCCCTGTGAGACCATCCATCTAAGAGAAGGTCACTCTAAACAAACCTACGTCCTGAGGACCTCACTGCCACTGTCCAAGCTTGCTCGGCCCCGGCAGATGAACCTCAGGATTAAAGGGTGGGCTCAGTTCAGCGCACGCTGGGTCTCACCTAAAAAAAAAATCCATTGCGCAGGCTCGAAGGGTAATGACCTTTCCCAAATCTTCGCTCGCAAAGACTGGCCATACATAGGCTGCAATTCTGTGTAACTGCAGTTTTGGTTTGTTTTTTCTTTTTTTTTTTTTTTTTTTGAAGCAGTTATTTTCACTATCATTTGTTATCCTAATCGATAGCTTTTTAAGCACCTGATTTTCCTTGGTAGGATCA
>NW_016690640.1:42122-44931 GCF_001604755.1 Lepidothrix coronata
TTACTTCCAACCAAAGTTAAAGTTAGTTTTATAGTAAGCATTTCAATCCTCAGAAATATTTATATCTTTTAGCAACAGTCTATGATACTTATACTGAGGACCCCTGGTGGTCTAGTGGTTAGGATGCGGCGCTTTCACTGCCGCGGCCCGGGGTTCGATTCCCGGTCAGGGAAACTCCCCCGGGCAGATGGAGCTCGTCAGCCCTGTAAGGCAATCCATCTAAGAGAAGGTCACTCTAAACAAACCTACGTCCTGAGGACCTCGCTGCCACTGTCCCAGCTTGCTCGGCCCCGGCAGATGAACCCCAGGATTAAAGGGTGGGCTCAGTTCAGCGCACGCTGGGTCTCACCTAAAAAATCCACTGCGTAGTCTCGAAGGGTTAATGACCTTTCCCAAATCTTCGCTCGCGAAGACTGGCCATGACTGACTGACTGACTGACTGACTGACTGACTGATGATACTTTACAGATGCAGCCAATAACTTGTACGATTACGGTTTGATTTACAGAAGAGGCATGGTGCCAAAGTCATCTTGATATTTGGATCTCACTGTTCAGCGAATGCATGCATGACACACTTGTTCTCAGGTGTGCTTACTGCATCATGAGTCCTGGTGAAAGTAAAAAGGATTAAATTTTTCCTTTTTATTGAGCAGACAAAGTGGAAGGAAGAAAAGTTCTGTCCCTGTCATCATAATTTTCTAAATACAGGGGCAAGTTGTCCATCATAAATGAGTTGCTGTGTTAAAGGAAATAAGAAGTTCTTATTTTGGTGGGTAGCAATTATGACATCTCATGCTAAATAATAATTCTACAAGGGGCATATCAATGTTATTTTAATCAACTACATTTTCTTTCATATTATCTTATTAAACCACAAATTTGTCAACCAATTCAATTTTCAATTTAGTGAAAACAATGATTCGTATCACTAACTCATAGAGTCATTGATATTAAGAAGACAATTGTGCAATAGCTGTGATTAGTTAAGTACTGTTTTGAAACCAGCTTGAAATTTCACAAAATGTTTTGAAGTGTCATGAATAATACTTAATTTTGACTTGTTGGAGTAATGATTTTTTTTTTCATCTAAATTGTATCTGCAGTGTTTTAAAATCTTAATTGTGGAAAAGTGATGCAGCTTACATTCACTGTTGTATTTACTGCAACATAAAATGACATGCTTGTAAAAATAGGTCTAAATTGCAAAATTTAAAATATTCTCTAACCAATCAGAGCATATTGATTGAGGTACATCCAAAATTTGTAAACATGGAAGATAGAAGAGCATTACACTCAGAACATTGAAGAAAACTCTACTAGTTTTAAAAGCTTCAAAAGGAAATATTCAAAGACAATGAGCTGGAAGAAATTTTGGATTGCAAGTTCAGAAGCAGATAATTTTTACTGCTGCATAGAAATTTTTAAATATCTTTTCTTTTTGACTGAAAACTTAGGCTGTTAAATACTGAAAATTTATGCCAAAAATGTACTTTGCTAAGATTTTTTTCTCTAAGTTGAAGTACTTAGTTTAATTTTTCTGATCTTAATCTATAATCGATTGGAAACAATACCTAATCACATGAATGGGAAAAACAATGGCCCAGGAAGGCTTGGATTACTGCTGTACCATTTTGTCCCTCTACCTGTAGTATTTCAGTCAAATAGTCTCAGATGACCAAACATAAAATCCAGATTGACTTCGTAGCTACATAACATTTGCCTTTCACGTTTCCCCTGTTTGAACTTTCTCCTGCATTTCGAACAGGGCAAGCTCTGTCCTTTTTGAACTGACAGACACATGAGCATGTAAAGTAATAGTGACTATAAGCTTCATTTATCGTGGCAATAGTTTACATTAACTGTTATAAAGACCTTTTAAAAATTAAAACAACCTTTTTGTTTTGAATTTCCATACCTTTTTGTCCCTTATCTTTTATTTTCAAATTCCTCAGACTTGAAGAAATAAATCTTATGGTCCACCACAGATAAATTGGCTGAAAAAGATCAGAGATACAGATCCATTATTGATATAACCGGTTGAGTAGACACAACTGTATTTTCTGTTTCTAGAGGAACAAACTTTATTTCATATTCTTCTAGTCAAAATATTTTACTTCCTTTGCTCCTGGCTATATAGACTTTTCCTAAGGAAACAACCGTGGGTGGAGGTGCTGAAGAAATTTTTGGTTGGGCATATTCCTTTCACTTTCTAAAACACAGACACTTTATTTTGTCCTTGTCTCTGTTCTTCCCAACAACAAAAAAATACTAGTTTCGTCCCTTGCAATCACTGGTATTAATGAATGACCTTCTTTGTATCAGAAACATTTCCCTTCTTATAGAGCACACAGCTGTGAAATCAAAACACTGGCATTTAAAAGATGTTAATGTAGGGTGGAGTGAAGCATGGTTTTATCCTAAACCACTAATGTCCAATTTTAATCTGATTTAGAGTATTGGATGTGATTAAAACTGATTATAAATGAGAAGCTTCTACTCCATTCAATCCAAAATTTTAACCTCTAATGCATGGGATTTGTACTTTTCAACAAGTCCGCATTTTAAATCACCTTGCACATGTTTGGTTGTGCAGAGAAGAAAAAAGAGGATGAAAGAACCTTAGATTCAGAGATGTCATATGCTCATTTTGCATATAGCCACATATATATTTATGTGACTTAATCTTCCTCTTTTATTTTCCCTTTGTCACAGGAGAAAACAAAAGCCAACGGAAAAAGGGATAAAACAGCCAGCTATTTTTAGCAGTTTGTAAATGGTTTAGAAACAGGTTGTCCTTTCTGTGCTGA